>NC_092865.1:73740894-73757847 GCF_032062135.1 Pyxicephalus adspersus | reverse complement strand
AGAAAAAGTGCGTCTTATACGGCAAAAAATACGGTACCTGTCTGCCAGGGGCCCACCTATGCACTGAAGTTTCCCTAGCTTCTTCCGAGGACAAGCTTTCTGTGACCGAAAACCTGCAGCAGCCCAACTGCATTGGCTCCTCGGACTGGGCTCAGGGGTGGTCGGGGGTCCTGAGGGTGTAGCATATATAAACTGTTATTCCTTGTGACGCTCACAAAGCCTGCGGTCAACCCTGATGCCCAATTGGATATTCTCATCCAAAGAATTTGGCAATGGATGATTCACAAGGGTATCCTAATGGCATTGGACAGACTCAGGTGAAAAAGACTTCAGAGTGAGGCCCTATTGAAGACTAAGAAGTTTTGCCTCTGAAGTTGAAGCCTGGTCAGGGTCAGCATACAGAATCCCCATGGCCTTGAAAAATGCACCCACTGACCAGAGGGCTGGGTTCCCCTGAGGCAGATTGAAGGCCCAAGTCTGGGTATCACCCTGGAGTAGGGAGATGACAAGGCCCACTCTCTGAGGTTCTGTGCCAGATGAGACTGGCCGCAGCTGAAAGTATAGCAAGCATTCATTACATTTGCAAAATTTTCGTGTTCGCCTGAAAATTTCTCCGAAAGAAGAATCCTGGGTTCCTCAGGAGAGACCGTCACAGAAGGATCCAGATTCTGCCTTTGAAGCTCTTGAGCAGCCACGCGCTGCGCTAACTGGTTAACAGCATCTGTCAGGAACTGTATTTGCTGGCGGAGATCCTCCATGACAGTGGGTAATTTGTTTGGCCTGGTATTATGTAAGACCCGGGTCAGACACCAATCCCCCAATCTATTGCCGCAGTTATTACCTTTAGCAGCCCCCGCTCAGCCTCAGGAGACTGGTTGTGTCTCCCAGCACTCGTTTGCCCCGAGGACTTGGTGCGCAAGGGATGGTGTCTGGAGATAGGCCGGCAGCTGACCCAGCACCCACCAATGCAGAGTACAGAGCCACAAATACTACAGAGTACAGAATGTCAAGAAAGTCAAAAACAAGCCGAGGTCAAAACACAGGAAATCAGTCCACCAGAAAGGCAGAGGTCAAAGAGTCAGGGTCACAAGCAGAGGTCGGTACAGGCAACAGATAGTCAGGTTCAACGGATAGTCAGGAACAGGCAGAGGTCAGTAACAGAACAGTCAAAAATCAGACGCTATACCAGGCACAGAAGACTGGAAGTGGACAGGCTATAAAGCTGGGCGCACCACCCGGCAATTTCCAGTAACCATCTGGACGTTTTTTGGTAATTACTGATGAGTTGGGGCTGACACCCACCTACTGATACAATCAGGCTCCTTGTATTCTAAACTCATTCCGCCTACCCACACCATGCCTATCTTGTACTGTAATACTCTCCTAATATCAGCTCACACATAATCTCATTTTTCCCCGTCAACAAATAGATTAGGCCCTTACAATATTTTCTTCCTGTCAATGATCCCACTGTCGGCTGTCCTTTCTTGCCTCCATATGATCCCCTTACAAAATGCCTCTTGGTTCCTGTTTATCTGTGAGTTTGTCACCTTCTACAGCTGTCCAATATCAGATCCTGCTCTCTCCTTCATCTCTACCATGATCAATTTTCTCCTTGCATTCCCCATGGTCAGTTTAAATTAGAATGAATTCATGCCATGGCAGTATCAGTAGTATTATTTATAATGCTTCTCTAGGCCTGTGCTTTGTGATAATATGCTATATATACAATTTCTTAGACAATCAGGGTAAATTGCAGTTCTCAGCTCTCTTGAAATACAAAATGAGACCATTTCCATGAAACCTTAAATCTTATGTACACTGGACATTCTTCCTTTGTTATGGGTCGATGATTGGTAATACTATGTTATACAAGCTCCTGTGGTTTCCTATAAATAGAAACAAGTCAGTCATTTTAGCCAAAAACAAGCAAAGGGGAATGTTGGAAATGTCAGATGATAAATCACCAGGACCCATAAAGGTTTTCTATCTTCGTTCAATAGATGATTGCAGTAAGCACATTTTCTTGTTCTCTATTCTTTACCCAAAAAATAATAATAATAAAAATAATAAAGTGAAATCCCTCCCCTCCGTATCCATCGGGGTGCAATTATATCAGCTGCCACTAGATGGCGCCATGCAATACTCTCATAGAGTAGAATTGTAGTTCCCTGAATGGTCTGTATGGTCCTGATTTATTAACGTTCTCCAAGGATGGACAGAATACACTTTCATCAGTGAAACTGAGTGATCCAGCAAACCTGGAATACATCTGGTCCAGGAATAAAATAATTTGCCAGGAAATGGCTAATGAATTTTAGAAAATCCATTCCAGGTTGGCTGGATTACCCAGCTTCACTAATGAAAGTGTATCCTCTCTTTCTTACCTTCAGTCCCACAGGACAATCCAATCTGGGTGTCTTTTATTGGGTCCCGGCATTCACCCTGGCGCTGCCATCTTCTCCTCTTCTTTGGAGTTCTTTTTCCTACGTCACCCCACCCAGGCACGATATCGGGTGACATGCATGATTGGCAAATTTTTTTGTTTGCTCTAAAAATCTCCTTCTGTACATGCCCAAGATGCTCGGACATACGCAGAAGCTCAATGTTTTTGGTAAGGAAGTTTGTTTTATTTTCAAGAATAGCAGCCATTTGGAAGACACAAACACTCTTGAAAAGCAAAAAGCAAAAGGAAAACATGTGACTGGGCTGAACTGAAAACAACTTGCATTTTTGTTTAATAAGGATCCCTACCATTATTAGCTTTGGTAATTGAGCCTTTAGTAATAAAATGTGTATGAGGGCTAAGAAGAGTTACCTGAAACTGCTAACTATTGGTAATAAACTGAAAAATAATACAGTAAGGGTGTTTGGCCTTGTGTGGAATAGCAATACTATTGGTACTACCATCCATGACCAGGGTACCGCATATAAAGACCTCTCTGCTGCCACCAATAAAATCCTCACCACCAACCACCCCCTTTTAAACCAGTAAACAAAAGACTAATACACAATTTTTCTTGGAATAAATTGGCCACAGCAGCCCCTTTATTAACACAAATAACATTTTTATTATAACAGTACTAACTCATCATGTAGGTCCATGAAAGTCACCCCTCCTTTTTTCAATCCCGCTGTACCCGATCCACCACCAGGCCCCCAGGCGCACCTACCCCGCCTCGGGGACAGTTAGCAGATCTCTATACTCCAAATTAGCCTCCACAACAACCAAGTGTCATGCAAGGCCCACCTTACTGTCCAAAAAGAAAACCAACCTTTTCCGTGTCCCCCATTTCATTTAAATTTACAATTACCCCCCTCTAACTTTCATGGACCCAAACAACCAAAAACCCGCCACAAGCCGCAAACTTGACACCTTAAGTTTGCGAGCACCGCCACACCCGGACTGCCCTCTGCAATGCTTCACCCAAACTCAGCATCCACAAATCAGTGACCACTGTATTCAGGTGAACATCATCACCCCGCAAAATTAGTTCAGGATCAGACTCCAATTTGCGATGCCGTGCCACCAATCCACCAATCCCCCAATCCTAACCAGAAAACGCCCCACCTCTTTATTAACCTTGATCCGAGCCTTATTCAACCATACCACTGAACGAGCATGCTGCCAAGACAATCTCACCACCAATTCAGACCAAACCAGCACAGTGCCGGGGAACGCCTCCCATAAACGTAAACAATCAAATTTAATATCCCGAATCAACTACCGCATAGACCGCACCCCAAAATCATTCCCACCCACGTGAAGAACCAGTATGTCAGGGGCCCTATCTAGACTGGCAAACCTGTCAACTTCTGGGATCACTCGACTCCACTGCATGCCCGGGATCCCAATCCACCGAACCCAAGCAACCTCCCTCTGCAGTCCCAGCTGTCGACCATTCTGCCGTACATAAGCCCTTCTGGCCCCCCAATACACGAAAGAATGGCCTAGAATCTATAATAGCATACCAGGCAATCTGCAATAAAAGAGAAAGAAACCACTAACTAATATCCACAATGCCCAACACGTCGCACCACCACCCCCCATTACAGTTTAAAAACCTCCGAACCCAAAACTTGCCTTACAACAAATGCGGTCGAACATACAAACGGAAACGATGGGATTCCCACCGACCGATCCTCTTGATCACCTCCAGGCCCAAGCCCCACCTGGCCGCTTCAGTGGCCGCTCCAATCCTGAAAGAATGTGCCGCATACTCACCTGGCCTCCTGCCCACCGCTTCGACACATTTTCTGAACACCGCCACAAACTGAAAACGCGTCACGAACGACCCATCCTCATGCAAAAACAGCGGACCACTTCCGCCCGGCCGCACCGCAAGGTACTCAGCCATTACTGTGACCGGACAGAGCCCCGCCCCCGGCAAACCCCGCAGCACCACACAAGCCCCTCTCCCCTCCTGATCCGTTTTTGATCTACGAATCCACACTCTCAACTCACTGCCTGTAACCTGCACATCACCCACACGAAGGCCTCCGTCCTTTTCTTTGCTAGGGCACACAACCTCACCCACTCGTAATGCTGCGAAAAAAGTCAGCACAAATATAGCTCTGAACAGAACAGCCTCAAAATTGCTAAAGCAAACCTCCCCAAACCGCGACACATCTCCTCCAGCATCCTGAACGACACCGGCCGCCTTCTATCCCCCCGCACCCGCCTTTTGCTATAGCCTTTCATGGCCTGCCGAACCACGAAACATTTTGTTCCGTCTCCCCAACCCAACAGCTTCAATAGAAAAGCCAAAGCAGCTAACTTCTTGCCCATGACACTACTGGACACCCCTTTCTTTAAGTTCCACATTAAAAAAATCAACACCATCTCCTCCCCGCCTTTACTCTCCATAAACCCCTGCTCGCCCTCCACAAACACAAACCATTCCCTCCAAATACCTACATAGGCCTTCCAAATTCCTACCGAAACCGAATTTCTGATCAGCTCAGCAAGGAACCCCATATCACCGACCACACTGCTTCCGGACAAGGAGTCCCCTGTTCGTCTGCCCCGGGGGCCACTTCTCGAAAACGATCCCACTGAAAACGAGAAAGGGAATCCGCAATTATGTTCTTGCAACCCGGAACATGCACCGCCCGCACATGAGTATTCAACTGCAAACTCAACAAAACTAAATGTTGCAACAGACACACAACGTGAGGGGAAGACGCCGAATTATTGTTAATCGCCTCCACCACTCCCATGTTGTCACAATGGAATCTTACCTTCCGATTCCGCAGCAAATGGCCCCATAATGTCAAGGCAACCACTATGGGAAAAAGTTCAAGTAAAACCAGATTTTTACACAAACCTCCCCACCGCCACTCTGCCGGCCAAGGTTCAGCACTTCAATGCCCTGCAAAATACGCCCCATAACCTGAGCCCCCAGCCGCATCCGTCCAAAGGTTCAGAGACCCATTATCCACTGGAGCTTCCAGCCACAACGACCGACCGTTGTACTGCTCCAAAAAACGCCACCAAACTCCCAGATCCCTACGCAACACACTTGTCAGGCGGATAAAATGGTCTGGCCTCGGCACCCCTGCAGTAGCAGCTGCCAACCTCCGGCTGAAAATCCTCCCCATGGGCATAATCCGGCACGCAAAATTAAGCTTACCTAACAGGGACTGTAACTCTGATTCGGTTCCCGCTTAGGAACCACCCCCAAAGGTGAAACAACCAAGTTCACCAGTGGCGGCACCCCAAAAGGCCCCGCCATGCGACCCAAAGCTACTTCTTTTTGCAACTTAGCAGTGACAATCCCAGGAATAAGTAGTGCTGAACGCAGGTTTTTCTGTACCCTGCTCATACTCACCAGTTCACAAGGGATCCTGAACCCCTCCTTAAAACCCACCGCCAATGCCCTCGCCGCCTGTTGATCCGGGTACTTACTTAGAAAATGGGCCATGTTTTCCACCCTCACCGGGCTCATCCCTTTTTCCCGTAAACTCATTGGGACGCCCTCGCCTCCTGGCCAAACACCGGGCTCCCGAATATGCCCCCCAACAGCTGGAGCACTCATGCTTAAATCTACAGGTGGGACCGAACTTACATGTGCCCCCGTTGAACAGCCAGCAAAGCCCTTTTTTCTTACCTGCCAGGTATCCTGCCCCTCCTGAACCCCCGGCGCTTCCAAGAAAAGGCAATTGAGAGATTCTTGCCGACGTCATCAGGTGCATCCAAAGGCTGATGTCCTTATGATCCCAGCGCATGCCTGGTCTCATCGCCTTCCGCTGCCTGAACTGCTCATCATACCTAAGCCACGCAATCCCTCCATATACCCTATAAGCCTCACTGATGGCATCCAAGTAGCAGAAAAGCGCCGAACAATTGTCAGGCGCCCTTTCACCTGCTATACTAGCAAATATGGCAAACGCCTGCAACCAGTTTTGAAAAGTCCGGGGGATCAAACACCACAGTCCCTTTTCCTCACCAGCTCGCTTGCCCTCACCTGGCTTCAAGTCCTGCCCACCAAAATGCTCCACCGGTAATAAGGAGAATATCTCAACATGTTCCCCTTTCCAAATTCTTTCGTTCGTTTCCTGTGCTAAGTGAGCGCATAAAGGGCCCTCAAAGCATACATAGACCTCTCCTTTAGCACCATCAGCTACTTCTGGAGGGCCCCCCTCCCCCCCCCAAACCATCCCCTGGACTCATCTGCTCTTGCCCCTCCCTTGAATTGGCCCCACGATCCTCACCCCCCTCCTTTTGATTGCCCCCGGAAGCCCCACCTCCAGCCGCATTACCAAATTTTATCAACAAGTCTCTCAAACCTCTCAACAACTCCCACCCCCAAACCATCCCCTGGACTCATCTGCTCTTGCCGGTGACCTTGCATCCCCCCTCGCAATCCCGTATCCTTGTCCACCCCTCCATCCAATACAACATCATGCACAAAACCATGCAACCCCCCCACCCCCGCATGCCCCACACCCCCAGGTACTCACCAGGCCACCGGGCTTCGTCCCAGCCCGCAGCCGTCGTACCGCCATGTCCCCTCACTGCTGACTCCTCATCGGCGTCCTGGATCTCTCCTTCCGATAGCGCCCTTCGGCTGTGCTCTGTCCGCCATCTTCGCCCTCTTCCGGGCGCCTCCGCTTCCCCGGAAGACCCGATGCCACCGATTCACGGACCGCTTCCATCGCATGGCCGGACACCGCGCCTCCTCTCTGTCCATCATCTCTCCGAACGGCCCTTCTTCCGGTAAGTACCTCCGCCTCCGGGCCCGATGCCAAACCCCGATTGCTGCGCCGCAGAGACCGGCCGCGTTGCGATTCTCCCCGCAGTTGTTCCAACGAGGGGTCCCGCCGGATGAGGATTCCTCCCGGCTCCCCTGCTGGGCTCCTTCGATCGCCTTTTGACTGGTGGAGCCGGAGGGTCCCTTGCGGGGCTCCTACGGTGGCGCTGGACCCCCAGGGTCGTACTCGGGCTTAAACGCTCCGGGGGCCTGGGTTTCCAGCGAGATTCTGCTCCCCGAGATTCTGCTGCCCGACGCAGCTTCTCCATTGGTGCCACCACATCAGCCATCAACGCAGTCCAGCAAAAATTTTTTAACAGTGCTGCCCCCCACCCCCTTAAGCCTTCTTTTAACTCTTACCTTCTCACCTCCCCCTTTTTTTTTCCACCAATCCATGACTCCCATCCTTTCCCGCATTTTCTTCTTCCCCCTCTTTTTTTTTTTTTTTAAACTTTTGACCCCTCAACCTCATCCCTCTGTACATTCTTTGCCACGAGGCACCTTACAGCCTCCTCCTTCCTTCTAC
This sequence comes from Pyxicephalus adspersus, assembly GCF_032062135.1. Taxonomy (NCBI): domain Eukaryota; kingdom Metazoa; phylum Chordata; class Amphibia; order Anura; family Pyxicephalidae; genus Pyxicephalus; species Pyxicephalus adspersus. The sequence goes on along the minus strand of NC_092865.1, from coordinate 73,750,068 downwards.
CTCCCTACTTTAACTTTTGACCCCACAATGTTCCGTCTTCCCTACACCCCCTGTCATGAGGCCCTTCGCCCATTTTGTTGCTTCAGACCTGCTATCTCTTCTATTAAACCCTTATGATAGGTCCACATACCATACAGTCACAATTTGTGTGGTCTATTATCATCATAAGAGGTGTCAAGAACACTCTAGACTGCTCCAAGGCAAGCAGTAATAACCAAACTTTTATTCAGTAAAATCATTCAAACTTGATAGATTGGTAAAGGTTAATACAGACAGTTTTTTTTATTTGGATGCATTTTTAAATTTAAACCTAATCAATCAGTATTGCAATCCAAGGCAATGACTACAATGCATTGTCTGACTGTAATAATTCTTGTTTACAACTTGTTATTGAAGGTGTAACAGGGGAAGTATAATAATAAATGTGTCTTGCTGGTCCTCTTAATAGAAGTCTGGCCAGGTTTTAATTAGCAGTCCTCCCCTAGCCTCAACATGCCTATTCACCCTGCAGGCTTTACACCTGAAGAGTAGGTGAACATTGTTTCTGAGGAGATAATGCAGTTTCTGTACAAGCCAGCTCTTTCTTTTTCATATGCACATGACACGTGTTGCAGCATTGCAAGTTAAAGCTTTGGGGTGCTTGTCCATAATTTCTAATCACAACATACATAAACACTCAACAACTCACTTGTCCCTCAGTGTAAAAAGAAAGGGTTGCTTGTGGTTTATTGGAACAAAAATGTCAAGTGCCAGTTGTCAGTACAATACTTATTCTGCCTTTGTGCACAAGCTTCTGGTCATGTCAGTATAGTACAGATTGCATTGCTGCAGACTTGCTTCCAAGGTTGTCAGTATGATGCTGATTCTATCACATTTTCTAGATGTGTCAGTCCTGTACTGTCTATGTACAGGCATAATTTTATATTTTATATATAATAGTTAACATGGTACTGATTCTGTCTCCTGAGTTTTCTTATTGGGCCTGATTTATTAAATCTCCCAAAGACTGCAGAGGATACACTCTCATCAGTGAAGCTGGGTGATCCTGCAAACCTGGAAAATTTTTCCTAAAAGTAATTTTCTATTTGTTAGCAAGTTTTTTCAATCCTAGACCAGATCTATTCCAGGGTTGTTGGATCACCCAGCTTCACTGATGAAATTGTATCTTCTCCAGCATTGCAGAGCTTTAATAAATCAGGCCCATTGTGTCAGTTCAGAACTAGTATCTCTGTAATCATGTTACAAGTTGTGATTTTGCTACTTTGGTTTTCTTTTTTCAATCTTTTCCACCTCAGATCTGATCCTTTGCATAACTAAACTCTGGGGGCAACAGAATGCTGGGACAGCTCTAACACATGTAAACATTTTAAAGTAAAAAAGCAAGCCATGTACCCAACTGAAGTATTTAGGGTTAGAGGGATTTGGATAAATCAGGTGTCCTATGGGATAATCCTACCTTCGGAATGCATACTACCAGCTGATTGGGCGTGTACAATGACATCACAATCGGCTGTTTCTGCTCTGTCTGCGCACACATCTCCTATGTTTTCTATGGGATTCTGCTTCAGTGTGATCTCCCCGTGTCCTATAGACCTCAGAGATCAGATGTGCTGCTTCTCGCCCACTTTGTACTGTAATATAATCCCACCATTCCTATACCAGCACTATGAGATCTGTGTCCAAGCTGCTGTCATTACCCCCAATGTATAAACCTTCATATCTCCTATGCTGATTGTTGTACAAACATGACATTTTCAGGGTACACAGGGTCCCCCAAGAGCTGATAATAATCTTTCATCCCCCTGAACATAACACATTGCGTAGAGTATGCCAGAGGTGCTATTGTAAAAACAACAATGGGTTGCGTTCAACATGGTCTGGTATTAGCCCCTATGTAGGTGCAGCAGAATAATGGGGTGTAAAGGGGAGCAAAGGGCCAGATCAGTAGAAGGATTGGTGTAAAATGATGTGCCATGGAGCCAGTTTTTAAGAATACATAGCAGAGATGCCTCATTGTATAGTGCAATATTGGGCAAGTTAAGACCCCCCGTTTGGTGTGGACTGGTGAAGTATGACACGCCGGATTTTGGAGTGTTTACTACTCCAGATAAACTGCCTAAATAATCCAATAATATACTGTGTTTGTTTCGATGTAAGAAAGATTGGGAGAGCTTGCAGAAGAAATAATAGTTTAGGAAACGTCACTATTTTGATCACATGACCAGACACACGACTTGGGCCACACGACCCAGGAAGGAGAGGGGGAGGGATGACCACAATTTGATGGCAGGTGAACAATTAGGGTCATATAGACGAGCTGGATTTTTGTGACTCTGAACTAGGTATCTAAAATTTGTCTTGGCCCAGTGAAATGAAAACCACTTTTGCCATGTTGGTTTGTGCTTAGGGTACAGGTATAGGGCCACTGATTTGTCAAAATTAAGTGAGTACCCCGACAGGGGGCCGAAGCGGTACAGCAGGTCCATTATAGAGGGTAGAGAGGAGGTGGGATTAGAAACAAAAAAAGGGGGAACATCGTCAGCAAAAGCTATGAGTTTGATTTTGGTGCTACCAAAGGTAATTCCTTCAAATTGTGGGTTGGATATGAGAAGCGTATAGGAGGGTCTAGGGTGATAATAAAAAGGATTAGGGACAAGGAATAACCTTGGCGGGTTCCTCCCAGCATACATAAGGGTTGGGACAGCTAATTGTTTACTATCAGGGAGGTTGTAAATGAAGGTTTGTATATGGAAAGCAGACATAGTTAGAAAAATTAGAACAAAAATTCCCTGTGGGCCAGTAGAGTAAATAAATATGATAATTTTACCTTGTTGAAAGCTTTCTCTGCATCAAGGCTTAGTAAAAAATGATTCTTATTATAAGGAAGTGTAGTAGCTGCAATTGCTGTCCTGATTCCTTTAGAAATTGCAAACAAAAGCCAATTGCTGTTCTGTGAGGAAGGAGGGAAGATTCGGATGAAGACGGTTGGCCATTATTCTCGTCAGGATTTTGTAGTCCGTGTCTAACAGAGCAGTAGGTCTGTAAGAAGCAGGTGATTCATGATTTTTTAGGGATTTAGGGATGAGGGAGGTGTGGGCCTTATTGAAGGAGGGAAAGGAAAGCAGGTCTAGGAGGATACCATTAAAGATCTCTCTTAGTAGAGGATAGAGATATTTCAGCATGTAAGCCATCTGGCCCTGGGGTTTTACCCATTGGAAGTTTACGTATAACTACTACATTTTCAGAGAGTTCAACTGGGACATTAAGAACCTCTTGTTGTGAAGCAGATAAACAAGGCAATTTGGCCTCCTGGAGCAGGACATTTAAGCCCCTCTGGTCCGGGGGATGAGCCGAGTATATGGAAGAAACATGTTGTTCCAATGGCCTCAGGATGTCTGGCTGAGTGTGGTGTCTTGTCCTTGTATTGGGTCACGTAAGGTATAGATTGCCCTCTTGGGTCTATTAGGGGTGGCCAGTTTGGCCAGCAACATATCTGTCTGGTTGCCCCAATGGTAAAACTTATACTTAATGTGTTTTGCTTTGCGTTGGGCTAGCGTGTGAAGGTGATTATTTAAAATCAAACCTGCCTGCGAGCAGGCATGCCTAGTTTCCTCAGATGGGTTCTGCAAATGTGCATGGTACGGCAATAATACATTATTATATAATTGTGTACGAATGGTTTCTTCCTTTTTAATGTCCCTTATGTAGGAAGTAATGTGTCCTCTAAAAACTGCCTTGCCCATTTTCCATAATATCACAGAGGAGTACCAATGCTGGATGCTCTGCACTCCCATTCTGCTTTATTACAAAAAAGGCGAAAGGAGGGGAATGGGGTGGAGGGGATTCACTTTAAAAAAAAAAAAAAAATTTAGTTTAGGTCCGCTTTAATGCAATCGATACCCTGGTGTGTACAGGTCTGTATCTTACATTTGTAGAATGGTGCCACTCTGATCAGGTCACTCCAGCACCCTGCGATGGTGGCTGGTTCTGACCTTTGTATGGAGTGTGGATGGAGAATTCTCCCATTCTCACTAACAAGACAGCAAACAAAACTTCACAGCGGTTTTAAGGAGTTTTCCATTCTATCCAAGACACTAAAACATGATTTTGGTTAAAGATTTACAGTAAGGGATACTCAGAATTTTTACTTTACATAAAGGGGTACACAACCCTTTAAAGTAAAAAATGTTTTACAAGTGCAACAACCTTTTTTTTTTTTTAAAAAAAATAAAAATAGGGTGCAGCACAGTTCTGTTAATTATTGATTGTCGCGGCAATTAAGAATGAATGGGAGAGCAGAGCCTCATGGAATACCTACGTCACACATCCCAGGAGGATCAAGCATGCGCACAAGGAGCCCTGTAATCAATAGAAAAGAAAATTGCCGCAGTGAGATTGGAAGTTTTGTCCCAATCTACATCATTCGTTCTCGCGCCTGCGCTGTGTGAAATTGGGTGGCGCAGGCAGAAAAACCCGGAAGAAGAGAGAAGATGTTGCCAGGTAAAAGACAGAAACCGGGATGATGCAGGACCCCATGGAAGAAACCTCATGACGGATAGACTAATCTGTGGAATTGAAGATAAGTGGGATTTTTTTGTTTGGGGTTTATTTCCGCTTTAGGAGGTTCAATCCTGCACTTACCTTCCAATTCCAATCCCGCAGAATCGTTGGGAGGTTTCTTCCATCAGGTCCCTCATCGTCCCAGTATCTGTCTTCTTCTTTCTTTCTGTGCAGGCCGGGTGACGAGGATTGTGAAAACATTTTCTGATCTCACTGCGCATGCGTAGAGCAATTTTTTTCCTATTGATGAAAGGTCTCCTTGTGCGCATGCCTGAGATGCTTGGGCATGTGCAGGAGCACCCAGAGCCTCCCGGGATGCGTGCCGTAGAACTTTGTTGCACTTAAATAAATAAATACATTTTTACTTCAAATAACAGGGTTGTCTACGCTTTTATAATAAGTAAAAATTCTGCGTTTAGGTCCACTTTAAGCAAATGAAAAATATAAATTTTCTCTCTGACACTTCTAATCTGAAAACTGAAAATATTGAAGCCAGAGGATCAGAATGATAGCCAGCCGGCCATATAGCTTTTCCAACAGGTCAAAAAAAGGTGGCCCTACATTTATTACTAAAGTCTTCTGGGTTGTATGATGCTGAGCTACATATGGAAGTGAACATTACAGGATGAGAACATGCAGGATCCCGGTGTTACCATTCATTGTGAAGGGAGCTCCAATGCACCCCAATGTGCTAATACACAGGACAAAAGCAGCAGCAAGTCTGATCTTTAATCCATTGTGGTGCCATCAAAATGATTAGGTTGCCTTACAGCTTGTACACACCTGAGGTTTTTACGACATTTTACCATTCAAAACCGCTACTAAAAAACAATTACCATTGGACCGAATACATCTGTTCATGTGGTTTTCTAGACGTACAATGCAGCACCCAGGGGCGGTGAGCTGCCTCCATAGACTTGCATTGGAAGAGTTATAAAAACTCTGAAAAGAGCTTATACGGGCATTTTTTTTAATCAAAGCTTTAAAAAGAAAACGTCTGTACATGCAGAGGAAAATTCCTGCAGAAACCCAGTGTTATTTTGTGAAAATGATCCCGGATACTTAATTATGTATAGTAGTTGTACAGGAGTTGTGACACTGGCAGGATTTTACCACAGTTCTGAACAAGTCCTTAAAGAGGAAATAAACTGAAAACTGTGAAAAAAAAAACAAAAAAACCCTAAAATCCCGCATGGCAGTCTGGTCTATCCGGGGGTGTCTTCCATCATGTCCCGTGTCGTCCCGGCATCCGTCCTGGAGCCTGCGTTCTGGGCACCGGCATCTCCATCTCTTCTTCCGGGTTCTTCACCCTACGTCACCGGACCTAGGCACGAAATTAGGTGACATATGTTAAAAAAGAAACTAGCCGATCTCACTGCGCATGCGTGAGACCAGCAATTTTTTTTTATTGCGTGAAAAAGCTCCTTCTGCTCATGGCCAAGATGCGTGACGTAGTATCCCGGGAAGCTTAGAGCTCCCATTCATTCTTGATCGCCTAAGCCAGAGGTTGGCAAATGTTTCAGGGGTGGGCAGGAGTACACTAGGCTGGACTCTGAGTCTCGCCCTAATAGCCCTGCCATCCACAAGGAACACCCCCTGAAGTGAAATCCCTCTCCTCCGTATCCATTGGGGTGCAAATATATCAGCTGCCACTAGATGGCGCCATGCAATACCCACATAGAGTAGAATTGTAGCTCCCTGAATGGTCTCTATGGTCCTGATTTATTAAAGTTCTCCAAGGATGGAGAGAATACACTTTCATCGGTGAAACTGAGTGATCCAGCAAACCTGGAATACATCTGGTCCAGGAATAAAAAAAATTGCCAAAAAATGGCTAATGAATTTTAGGAAATCCATTCCAGGTTTGCTGGATTACCCAGCTTCACCGATGAAAGTGTATTCTCTCCCTCTTACCTTTAATCCCACAGGGCAATCCGATCTGGGTGTCATTCATCGGGTCCCACTTCGTCCTGGCATTCATCCCCATGTCAGTGCTCCGGGCGCTGCCATCTTCTCCTCTTCTTCCAGGTTCTTCTTCCTACGTCACCCCACCCAAGCACAAAATCGGGTGACATGCATAAGATTGGCAAATTTTTTTGTTTCCTCGAAAAATCTCCTTCTGCACATGCCCAAGATGGTCGGACATACGCAGAAGCAGTATCCAAGAGCCTCCCAGGATGCATGACGTAGGTATCCCGGGAGGCATTTCGCTCCCATTCATTCTCGATCGCCTATGTGATGGAGATCTAGGGGCTGTGCTGCACCCTTTTTTTTTAAAAAAAAGGTTGTTGCTCCCCCCCAAAAAAAACACCGACCATTTTATGTAAAGTGAAAGATCTGAATTTAATGCAAAGGAAAAGCCTGTGTCACCAATCTGAGTACACCGACAATGGTGCCAGTCATTCCCGCTCCAGCACACATTTTATCACTGTACCAATTCACAATTCTGCTCCCACAAAGCTTTGATTTTAATTTGATTATTTTCTTATTGCTGAATTTCATGTCAAGTGCATACTGCCACCACAATATCTCTCAGTTCTGCTTTTACTGACACCAGGGCCAGATATCTGGATAGACCACCAAGGCCGACCCGGCCTTGGTGGTCTATCCAGATATCTGGCCCTGGTGTCAGTAAAAGCAGAACTGAGAGATATTGTGGTGGCAGTATGCACTTGACATGAAATGCAGCAATAAGAAAATAATCAAATTAAAATCAAAGCTTTGTGGGAGCAAAATTGTGAATTGGTATAGTGATAAAATGTGTGCTGGTGCGGGAATGACTGGCACCATAGTCGGTGTACTCAGATTGGTGACACAGGCTTTTCCTTTGCATTAAACTCTGATCTTTCGCTTTACATAAAATGGTAGGTGTTTTTTTGGGGGGGAGCAACAACCATTTTTTTTTTAAAAAACGGGTGCAGCACAGCCCCTTATTGTCCATCACTTAGGCGATGGAGAATGAATGGGAGCGAAAAGCCTCGCAGGATACCTACGTCATGCATCCTGGGAGGCTCTTGGATACTGCTTCTGCGTATGTCTGAGCATCTTGCGCATGTGCAGAAGGAGATTTTTCGAGCAAACAAAAAAATTTGGCAATCTCGTGCATGTCACCCGATTTTGTGCCTGGGTGGGGTGACGTAGGAAGAAGAACCTGGAAGAAGAAGAGAAGATGGCAGTGCCCGGAGCACTGACTAGGGGATGAATGCCGGGAAGAAGCGGGACCCGATGAAAGACACTCAGATCGGATTGTCCTGTGGGACTGAAGGTAAGAGGGAGAGAATACACTTTCATCAGTGAAGCTGGGTAATCCAGCAAACCTGGAATGGGTTTCCTAAAATTTATTAGCCATTTGCTGGCAAATTGTTTTATTCCAGGACCAGATGTATTCCAGGTTTGCTGGATCACTCAGTTTCACTGATGAAAGCGTATTCTCTCCATTCTTGGAGAACTTCAATAAATCAGGACCATAGAGACCATTCAGGGAACTACAATTCTACTCTATGTGGGTATTGCATGGCGCCATCTAGTGGCAGCTGATATATTTGCACCCCAATGGATAGGGAGGAGAGGGATTTCACTTCAGGGGGTGTTCCCTGTGGTGGGTGGGGCTATTAGGGCGGGACTCAGAGTCCCACCCCTGAAACGTTTGCCAACCTTTGGCTTAGGCGATCAAGAATGAATGGGAGCGCTAAGCTTCCCAGGATACCTACGTCTCGTATCTCGGGCATGTGCAGAAGGAGCTTTTTCATGCAATAAAAAAAATTGCTGGTCTCACGCATGCGCAGTGAGATCGGCAAGTTTCTTTTCCAACCTACGTCACTTGATCTCGTGCCTAGGTCCGGTGACGTAGGGTGAAGAACCCAGAAGAAGAGACGGAGATGCCGGTGCTCATAGCGCAGGCTCCAGGACGGATGTCGGGACTACACGGGACACGATGGAAGACACCCCCGGATAGACCAGACTGCCATGCAGGATTGAAGGGGGTTTTTTTTTATTCACAGTTTTCAGTTTATTTCCTCTTTAAGGACTTCAGAACTGTGGTAAAATCCTGCCAGTGTCACCACTCCTGGACAACTACTATACACAGCTAAGTATCCGGGATCATTTTCACAAAATAACACCGGGTTTCTGCAGGAATTTTCCTCTGCATGTACAGGTGTTTTCTTTTTAAAGCCTAGATTTAAAAAATGCCTGTATAAGCTCTTTTCAGAGTTTTTATAACACTTCCAATGCAAGCCCAAGGAGGCAGCTCACCGCCCCTGAATGCTGCATTGTACGTCTAGAAAACCACATGAATAGATGTATTCGGTCCAATGGTAATTGTCTTTAAGTAGCGGTTTTGAATGGTAAAATGTCGTAAAAACCTCAGGTGTGTACAAGCTGTAAGGCAACCTAATCATTTTATTGGCACCACAATGGATTAAAGATCAGACTTGCTGCTGCTTTTGTCTGGCAATGCGTATTAGCACATTGGGGTGCATTGGGGCTCTCTTGAATGAATGGTAACACCGGGATCCTGCATGTTCTCATCCTGTAATGTTCACTTCCATATGTAGCTCAGCATCATACAACCCAGGAGAATTTAGTAATAAATGTGGGGCCACCTTTTTTTGA
>NC_092865.1:73728926-73739097 GCF_032062135.1 Pyxicephalus adspersus | reverse complement strand
AGAGGACACATTACTTCCTACATGGGGGACATTAAAAAGGAAGAAACCATTCGTACACAATTATATAATAATGTATTATTGCCGTACCATGCACATTTGCGGAACCCATGTTAGGAAACTAGGCATGCCTGCTTGCAGGCAGCTTTGATTTTAGATAATCACCTTCACACGTTAGCCCAACGCAAAGCAAAACACATTAAATATAAGTTTTACCATTGGGGCAACCAGACAGGTATGTTGCTGGCCAAAATGGCCACCCCTAATGGACCCAAGAGGGCAATCTATACCTTACATGACCCAATACAAGGGACCAGACACCACACTCGGCCCATCCCCTGGACCAGAGGGGCTTAAATGTCTCGCTCCAGGTGGCCAAATTGCCTTGTTTATCTGCTTCACTGAATCCTCCCTCCTTCCTCACAGAACAGCAATTGGCTGTTGTTCGCAATTTCTAAAGTAATCAGGACAGCAATTGCAGCTACTACACTTCCTTATAATAAGAATCATTTTTTACTAAGCCTTGAAGCAGAAAAAGCTTTCAACAAGGTAAAATTGTCATTTGTTTGAATTTTTCTAACTATGTCTGCTTTCCATATACAAATCCTACAACCTCCATGATAGTAAACAATCAGCTGTCCCAACCCTTATGTATGCAGGGAGGAACCCGCCAAGGTTATCCCTTGTCCCTAATCCTTTTTAATATCGCCCTAGGCCCTTTTATACGCCTTCTCATATCCAACCCACAATTTGAAGAAATTGTCTTTGGTAGCACTAAAATCAAACTCATAGCTTTTGCTGACGATGTTCCCCCTTTTTTTTTGTTTCTAACCCCACCTCCTCTCTACCCGCTATAATGGACCTTCTGTACCGCTTCGGCCCCCTATCAGGGTACTCAGTTATTTTGACAAATCAGTGGCCCTATACCTGTACCATTTCACTAGGCCAAGACAAATTTTAGATACCTAGGGGTCCAGATTCACAAAAATCCAGCTCATCTATATGACCCTAATTGTTCACCTACCGTCAAATTGTCGTCCTCCCTCCCCCTCTCCTTCCGGGGTCATGTGGCCCAGGACGTGGAAAAAGAACATAGTTATTAACGTAGTATACAGGAGCAATATCAATATAATTGCAAAGCCATATAATAACATATAAATATGTATATATATATGTACATATAAGAGAGAATACCCGCAGAGTAATTACTATTATTGATATTCTCAACAAACGCAATACCCCTTCATTGGTACTCAGCTTAGATTCAGTGAAGGCGTTTGATCGTCTTGGTTGGCCACACTAGCTAAAATGGGGTTCTCCGGACCATCTGTAGGCGCTATACGTTCCCTCTACCCCTGTCCATCAGCCTCGGTCAAATTACCTCATGCCTCCTCTACACAATTTCCAATTAAAAATGGGACGTGACAGGGATGTCCCTTGTCCCCTTTGCTTTTTGCACTTAGTATTGAACCACCTGCAGAGAAGATCCGATCTAATCCCAATATTCAGGGAGTCCCAGTGGAGGGATCTCCCTACAGAATCTCGCTATACACAGCCTCTTACCACCCTCGCGAATTTATGGGCTGAACTACACACTTTTGGTATTGCCTCATACCAAGGGGGGAAAGTCAGCCTTAAGAAGTCTGTAGGGAACCGATTTAGTTATTGCATGGGTACCCCCAACTGTCCCCTCCATGGGAGAAGAGATCGCCTCTGGTCTAAAGGAACCCCGGGCACTGCGTTTTGCGTCCAGAAAACTGCATGGAAATGCTGCCACTCAAATACGCTTGAAAACCCCTCAGGTCATAACAAGCCCCCAATGCAGTCTCTAGGGGCCGATTGCCACCTCTGCCTCCTCCTTAGACTTGAATGGGAAGTGTTAACAAACACCTGAAAAGGCTTATACGGGTGTTTTTATGTGTTTTGAAATGCCCAGTGCCTATTTTTTTCTTAACTAGGCTGTAAAAACCCCTAATGTTGTCTATACAGGCAGTTACCTGGATTAGCATTTGCAAATGCCAGCAGAAACCGGGTGTTTTTACCTGAAAATGATCCTGGACACCTAGCTCTGCATAGTAAGCATCCAGGAGAGGTAATGGCTGTGATTTCTTACCGCAGATCTAAACAAACCCTAACTTTCTCACTGCCCAGCCATTGCCTGAGATCCAATGAGAAGATTCCTAATTGTGTCACCGAGGTTCCAGCTGATACAGAGATAGTCAGGCCTGGAGCGAGCGAGTGAAAGGAGCATGGAGGAGGCCGGCATGACTGGGCAATGACTACATATTAAAATGTCTATTTATTTTATTTGTTATAATAAAAGGCCTCCGGGCCATTTAACCAAAACGTTGTTGTGTGGTTATTTCATTGAGGTTTGAGGCGGGTTTTGTTTTGGTGGGGAGATGGGTTGTGCGGATTATTAGCCTGCTAGATCAGTGTTGCTGCAGTCATGAACAGTCTGTATCTGCCCAAACAATGCAGCTGGAAGATCTGAGAACGTCTTTTACTGACCATGCCGCCCTAGGACCCGGCCTTGGTGGTCTATCCAGATATCTGGCCCTGGTGTCAGTAAAAGCAGAACTGAGAGATATCGTGGTGGCAGTATGCACTTGACATGAAATGCAGCAAAAAGAAAATAATCAAATTAAAATCAAAGCTTTGTGGGAGCAGAATTGTAAATTGGTACAGTGATAAAATGTGTGCTGTTGCAGGAATGACTGGCACCATGGTCGGTGTACTCAGATTGGTGACACAGGCTTTTCCTGCATTTTTTTGCATTAAACTCAGGTATTTCACTTTACATAAAAAGGTAGGTGTTTTTTTGGGGGGAGCAACAACCATTTTATTTTAAAAAAAGGGTGCAGCACAGCCCCTAATTCTCGATCACTTAGGCAATCGAGAATGAATGGGAGCACAAAGCCTCCCGGGATACCTACGTCATGCATCCTGGGAGGCTCTTGGATATTGCTTCTGCGTATGTCCGAGCATATTGGGCATGTGCAGAAAAAGATTTTTTGAGCAAACAAAAAAATTTGCCAATCTCATGCATGTCACCCGATTTTGTGCCGGGGTGGGATGACGTAGGAAGAAGAACCTGGAAGAAGAGGAGAAGATGGCAGCGCCCGGAGCACTGACTCGGGGATGAATGCCGGACGAAGCGGGACCCCATGAAAGAGACTCAGATCGGATTGTCCTGTGGGACTGAAGGTAAGAGGGAGAGAATACACTTTCATCAGTGAAGCTGGGTAATCCAGCAAACCTGGAATGGATTTCCTAAAATTCATTAGCCATTTGCTGGCAAATTTTTTTATTCCTGGACCAGATGTATTCCAGGTTTTCTGGATCACTCAGTTTCACCGATTAAAGTGTATTCTCTCCATCCTTGGAGAACTTCAATAAATCAGGACCGTAGAGACAATTCAGGGAACTACAAATCTACTCTATGTGGGTATTGCATGGCGCCATCGAGTGGCAGCTTTGCACCCCAATGGATACGGAGGAGAGGGATTTGGTGGGCGGGGGTATTAGGGCGGGACTCAGAGTCCGGCCTCAGAGTCCAGCCACTCTGCAGGGCTGAAGTAAGGTAGTGCAGGAAAGCGTCTGAAATGAGCACACTCTAAGACTCTCAGGCTTTCTGTTGTTCAGCCAGCCGCTGCAGCATGTAAAAGGTGGAATTCCAACGAGTGGCCATATCAAAAATTAACCCGTGCACCGGCAGATTGAGGTTTCACTGTAAATCCACCAATCTGGCACTGGCTGTGTACGACCGGCAGAAATGCGCTGACAACTTTCTGTCCTTCAGCAACAGCGGCTGAAGGCCTGGGTACTTTCCAAGGAAGCGTTGTACGATGAGGTTCATGACGTGAGCCAGGCAAGGTACGTGTGTGAGTTTCCCACAACGCAGGGCTGCCAGCAGATTGGCCTCATTGTCACACACGACCTTGCCTGGCTGGTGTCTGTGCGGAGTTAGCCATATGTTATCCTGCTCCCGCAGGGCATCTAGAACAGTTGCGCCCATGTGGCTGAGGGAGCCAAGGCGTCGCAACCTCAGGACTGTGTGGCAATGTCTGACTTGTGCACCGAAATAGCAAACTGCAGGTATGAATCCTGTGAATCCCCTGTGAATCCTCCTGGTATAATTTCCTGGATCTTCTGATGGTTTTGCGAAATTCTCGTTTCCAGAGGCATTCTCGTTAATCCCTGATATTGAGTAAATTAACCCCTGAATAGTTTAAAATGTTTCTAATGGTAGATTTTACAAAGGGGAAAGGAAGTAATTTTTCAGTATGAGTATCACATATTAGGTCTTTTATATATAGTGTCCTCAAAAGGACTTACTTACTTTTTGTTGATTTTTCTTATTGAGCAATTTCTAGTTCAGTGTATAAATCGATTCTCATTGCAGCTTGCACAATATCCGCCTTAGAGACAAGATACTTGCCTCCTTCTGCCATCCCACCTATCTTATAATGACGGCGTTCCACGTGGGGGGACACTCCGCACCGATGGGCCAGAAGTGTTCTACAAACGATGATTTTGAAACTGCAGCTAAAACCTTACAGTAAAGACTACTTGATAGAGGGTATAAAAAATGCTCTAAAAAAGGCATATCATAGAGTTAAAAAAATAGAACGATTTGAAATTTTGTTTACATCAAACAAAAAAGGCAGAGACAAAGATAAAGTGATAATCATTTCCAAATTCTCTCAACATCAACTGCTGAGAAATATATGTAGTTAAATATGGCCAACACTAACATCCGATCCTCTAATCAGAAAACACTTGAGACCATACCCTCAAATGACGTTCAAAAAAATTACCATCTCTCAAAGATACGCTAGTTCGTAGTCATTTAAAAATAAGAGAAAATGAAGGAGATAACAAAGATAGAGGTATCTATGCATGTGGACATTGCACATAATGCAAATTGATCTTTTCCAAAAATGCCAACATGCAAATCCCAGTGACCTATGTTCCTAAGTTGAATGAGGAGGTTATTGTGGATCTAAAGGGGTCATTTATTTAGCTTCTGTAGTTGCGGATATTTTTATGTGGGAAAGACCAAATGAGAGTTCAGAAGAAGAATATATGAGCATATTTATGCCATTAATAATGGTAAAATAATAACCCAACTAAGCTTACATATGGCCACACACCAAAACTTTAATGAAAACGAAGTAAATTTTACAGTTTTGGAACAAATTATGCCAGCCCCTTGGGGTGGTGATTGGGATAAAATCCTCTTGCAAAGAGAAGCGAATTTTGATTGAAATGCAACAGAACATCCGGGACTTATATTTAGGTATTAATTGAATATTAGAAATCAAATTAAATAAATAGTATGGTATATCATGTTTTTTTTGTCGGTGTATGTTTAATTAAAAATTATTTCAAAAGCACAATTTATTAATAAAATGTATAATTCAATATGTAGCATTCATTTTAGTAATTAATGTTATTAATATTTAGGACGAGTGATGTATAGTTAATGGATGCATTCCATTATATTGTGTCAATGGAGGTATCAATAAATATGTATTTCTGTACAAATATAAGTAAATATTGTGCATATACATAGTTGGATGCTGTAAATGATTATTAGGGATAATCAGGGATGCCCATATATACATTCTAACCCCTGTAATAAATAGGAAGGTGAGTGTTGCAATGTTGCAGTTGCTTTCTTATGCCGTAGGGGGCGCCCAGCCCCATCTGATCAAATATCTGGAGGGGAAATCAACTCAGAAGAGAGGGACATTTCTATTTTGTGGGTTAACGTCCTCAATCTCCATGAGCGACTGGGCGCTCCCTTCGTCGCCGATGTTTCTAGGCAATGAGGCTCCGTCATATGATTGGAGCCCGCCCAAAGTGATGTGGACACTTCCGGCCCAACGCGGGGTAGACACTACGGAGTGTTCCCCCACATAGAACACCATCATTTTAGGATCGGTGGGACAGTGGAAGGAGGTGAAAAAGTTCTCCAAGGCTGGAGAGAATACACTTTCATCAGTGAAGCTGGGCGGTCCAGCAAACCTAGAATGGATTTCCTAAAATCATTAAAGCCATTAGCTAATTTTTAGCAAATATTTTCAATCCTTGACCGCATCAATTACAGGTTTGCTGGATCACCGAGCTTCACTGATGAAATTGTGTTCTCTCCAGCCTCGGAGAACTTTAATAAATCAGGGCCTCTATGAGATAAAGACATGAAACTGACAACCCGCACCTAATAACAACGTTTAAGTCTTTTAAGAATACTTGAATCATATGTATTAATTTAAGCATATCTATATTGTTGTATTGCCTTCTTCTATTTAAATATCGGCTGATATGTAAATGTGGATAAACATAGAAGATCAATGCACAGTTGTTGATGTAAAAATGTTTAGTAATACAAATTGTTAGTGAAATTCTAGATCTCTTCCTCCTGAGGAAGCGGACTAAGACTCCGACCTAGGCATAGAGTGATTAGAATACCTTGTCTTTTCCAGAAGGAGATTAATATAAATATAATATATATATATATATATATATATATATATATAAATTGGTGCTATTTATGCTTTTATATATGTTGTTGTAATCTTTTAAAATGTAATCCAAAATAAAATGTATTTTAGAGTTTTAACCTCCCTAGCAGTAGTCCCGAGTGTGACTCAGAGTAGATTTTACCCGCAAAAAGCGGTAATCCCGAGTCACACTCGGGGTTGCTTAAACCTGCTGGTCCCCGCAGGTCCTGGGGACATGTCCTTCCTCTTGGATCTTCAGCCGCGAAGTGCAGGGACTTCGGGGTTTCCCAGTGACATTGGTGCATGCGTCCGTGCGGGCGGGAGGATCAGCGGAAATTCAAATAATTTTGTATTGGATTCAATACAGAATAGCTGAATTGAGTCCAATACATATAAATGTTCATATATGTGATATATATTTTTATATATTGTACATGCTACTGTACAGTTATATTACATGTTTCACTATTATTTTATTTTTTTAACAGATTTTTGTGTTTTTTTTTATTTAAAGTTTATTAATAAATGTATTAAATATTGGACATATTTCAGTAAATTATGCCTAAAAATTATAGCCTACAATGTAAAATAAATTTTCATGGAAAAAAATGTAGCACTTTTTGCATGGAAATACAGTGAGAAGTAGAACGCTAGGGGGGGTTAAACGGCTTTGGTAAACTTGATGATTAGGCCTTAAAAGTCCCGTTATCTGGTACGTAACCAAAAGTTGTTTGTACTGTACCAACCAGCTCAGCTCCTCAGCTGGAATACTGCACACTAAATATAAGGTTTTTTATTGCTGTCACCGGGCACCACAGATGGGGGCAACCACACAGATCAGAACAACATCTTGGATGGAGGCGACAACGCAGATAAGGGTGACAATGCAGATTAGGGTGACAACATAGATTATGGTATCAAAGCAGATAAGAGTGACAACACAGATTAGGGTGGCAAAGCAGATGAGGGTTACAACGCGGGTCATAGTGACAACGCGGATTATGGTGACAAAGCAGACGAAGGTGACAACACAGAATAGGGTAATATTGTAGATGAGGGTGACAACACGGAATAGGGTTACAACACGGATTAGAGAGACAATGTCAGTTAGGGAGACAAGACACTCCAAAGATGGGGGTGACAACACAGATTAGGGTAATATTGTGTATGGTTATACCAAGGTGGATTAGGGTGACAACATGGACTAGGGAGACAACAAGCTCCATAGATGGGGGTGACAACACAGATTAGGGTAATATTGTGTATGGTTATACCAAGGTGGATTAGGGTGACAACATGGACTAGGGAGACAACAAGCTCCATAGATGGGGGTGACAACACAGATTAGTACAACATTGTGAATGAGGTTGACAACGTGTATGAGGATGACAAGGTCGACTAGGGTGACGATAGGCTCCACAGATGAGGATGATGGTAATGATACTGTGCAGGGGGATCTGATATGGCAGTGGGATTAGGTCCCTGATTTGTGTTTTGTGGTGTCAGACCTGATTTGTATCTTTGACACCAGCACCAACCAATCACAGAAGACAACACACTGACTGATTGGTTAGAGAGCCTGGGAGCTTGAGCAGTGAGGCTGTGGGTGGAGAAAAAGGTCAGGAGGAAATAGCATGGTAATTTGCCACACACAAGATGGCTGCTTTCATACATATAAATGTAGTTCTTTTCATAGATTATAACTGACACAGACAGTATCACTAAGGGGGTTGATATTCCAGTATAAGAAGGTGGGAACAGATATATAATTTTAGGTCTGATGTTCGAGTTTAGGTACGCTTTAAGGAGCTTAAATGTTTAGATCTAATCTTTTTGCTATTAATATATTTAAAAATTGTTGAAGGTTAGCCTTACTTTCTTCTGCAATCCGTCTTTCATTTTGAAATTCTGCACTGCATTTGCTTTCTACAACTTTGTTATATTCTTTATAATTTTCAAATGATTAACATGATCTTTTATTATTATTAATATTATTATTATTAATATAATTATTATTTTTATTATTAGAATGCCCTTTTTATTCTTCATGGTTTTTTAACATTAGCTGTGAGCCACATAGGTTATAATTTTAGCCTCTTAGACTTATTACTGATTGGAACTTATTTTGCAATGTGTTTGTGTACAAACAGACTTGAAACATTTCTGTTCTGTGTTCTTTGAGGGCAATTTTATACTAGGTCCAATTTTCCACCATTTTGCTGTACCTGTAGTACCATTACCCCAGGCAATGTCAGGGTAGCTAAAATCACCCATCACTGTGACTGTACCAGTCTGTGCAGATCTTTCTATATGTGCAAGTAGTTAATTCTTTATCTCTCCTTTAACCTATAGCAAACACCAATAGTTAACTGTTTATTATGCACCCCATATGCAACTCCACCTATAATGTCTCAACATTATCACATGCTCCATCAACAGTTTCATCTTTCACTTTCACTTTCAGATCACCTCTCACATACAGACACCCCCTCTTTTTCATTTTACTTTGTCTTTCCAAAAGAAAGTATAACCAGGAATATTAACTGCCCAGGAATACTATCTAAGTCATAGTGCTCTTCATTCATTGACTCTTTCAACTCCCCTTTTTTCTTTCCAGACTTCTAGCATTGATGAACAGACTCTTTAAACCATTGCCGCATTTAGAAGCAGTGTGTGCAAAAACATTTTTGTTTTTCAGGGCAATCCAACAACCCTGTGCACTGCAACTTTTGTGTGTAACCCCTCACTAACTATCCCCTAAACTGGTCACTGACTCATGTCTGGATGTATACCAAGGAAAAAGCCAGTCCAAAGCTCTTGGAACCCAAATTCTTTCCATTTTACACCAGGACTTAGGCTATGCGTTCAGCTGTCTAATCTCCCACTGTTCTTTTCTGTGTTGTGCATGGCACTGGCAAAATTCTACAGAATTTAACTTTGGAGGTCGTTCCCTTAAACTTGAAGCCTAGTTCTTTAAAGTAATTTTTCCTCAATCATCTATATGTCCTTTCATTTGTCTAGAATCCAGACATCAAATTTACTATTACTACTGGATAGAAAAGTATGTGTTTTTAACACACTGTACTGAAAATAAAGCAGTCTGGCACTCTATTTAAAATCTTTTTACCTAAATGATGGTTAGATGTGATTTAGGGACTGTATCAGTTTTTTCCCCCCGATTTTACTTTCATGAAGGTGTAGTCCCTGTAAGGGAGCATATGTGTTTATGTCCTTTGAAGACTTAAAGGTTAATGCTGTTAGCAATGTGATTATATTGTATGAAGACACTGTGCCTAAATCACCGCTAGATGGCAGCATAGGGACGGAACAAAAGAGAGGAGGAACCTGTTGCGCACATTGATTAAGAGAGCAGCAAGAGGGAAGCTATTGATTCAGGTGGCAGAAGCAATGGGACTAGTGCATCTGCTGTGAGAATGAGCACTCCTTCAAAGTGGAACAAGTGGCTGTGGACCTTCAGATGAGTACTGCCTGTTGTATGAAGAACCTTAACTGCTAACAGCAGTCCTCTGCATTCAACAAATTCCTGCTGGCTTATAGGAACTGGAGTGTCAGATATAACATATTCCTGCCTTGGAACTCAAACCTGTTAGCTGTTTGCCTGCTGGTGGCTTTGATTCTTTCTTTTCCTCTTTTGCCCTTATCCC
>NC_092865.1:73724693-73727276 GCF_032062135.1 Pyxicephalus adspersus | reverse complement strand
AACTATGAAACATTTGAAAAGTGACAACTGGCATTCTATATGCATCTATGAGATAGTCTATTGCTGTAACAGTCCTTGTTGACTTGTCATTCTAGGTGGATTGGAAAATTTGGGATTCTGGTGATTTCAGCAGCACACACGACTACCACGTTATGAGAGTCGCATGTCGGTAACATGTAGTTTAGTGTTCATTTGTCTATCATGTGGTAGTTGAATTAGTTTTGTTTGTGTAGTTGCATGCAGTACTGTATTTTTCATAACGCCACCTGGGGCGTGGCCTCGAGTGCCATGGTACCGTTAGGAAGCATTTGTAGTGTTTCTCATACTTGCCGCCACTCATTCCACTCATATCCTCCTAACCACCTGCATGACAGCACCAGGACCAGAGTCAGAAGCTGCCATGTGAAATTGTGCTACCAGAGTTGGTACAAGTGGGCATGTACAATGATGTTATCAACAAAACAATATAATAGCTCTGTCTGTAAAGGGTGCTTCTCATATTCTACAGCCTATCAACTCAGTGTCTTCAAACCTTCATATCCAAATCGTTTGGCCATACTACTTAATTTTAGGATACTAAAATCAAGTATCTATCAGTACCCCAAAATTAGTATTAGTACTCACAAAACTTTGTGTCATACTATGCTACAATGTCTGCTTCTCTTCTTTAAACCTCAATTTCTCTGAAACGGGGAGGTGTAGGAAACCAAAAATGTAGGTGTAAGTGGGGGACACCTGTGGCTAACATTGCCTAAAATTTAATTACTATGGCATCATTCAGACATAAAAAATATTCCACCCAATGTGCACTGCCCTGACAGACATAACTGTCTGCTTCCCTTCCTTGAAACCTAATTTCTTTTAAATGGGGAGGTGTAGGTAAGATGTATTTACTGTATTTGTCAATTATTGTTAGAAAATTCACATGCTATAGGTGCCTTAGTGAAAGGTTCTACAATATCAATATATACAATATATATGCAGATTCAGGAAGTAGTACTGGATGGATTGGAATCTGAATCTAAAGTAATTTTAAATGTCAAAGGGGTACATTTAAAAATACTTATTATTTTAAATTTCCCGCCTCCCAGCCGCACGGTCCCTCCCCGCAGCCACAAGCTCGCACGGCCTGGCCGGCATCTGCGTCCCCTGGTGCTACACAGATGCTGGGCGGGCATCACCAGGGGCAGCAGATGCTAGGCATAACTGGAAGACAACCCGGGCATCGCTGGAGGATACCGCGGACACGAGGAGACCGGGTAAGTTTTTAAACTCCCTTGCAATTGCCCCCCATGTGTATCTCAGGGTTACTGCTTTGGTACTGAAAAATGAACCCTGAGCCACACTCGGGAATACCACTAGGGAGGTTAAATGTCAGTTAGGACTTCGACATCCATGACCACCCACCATTATCATTATGTAGTTTTTATTTTGTCCGGACAATACCTTTGTGACTCTCATGTGCAAGTTGCATAAGCAGGTAAGGTGTCTGGTACTAGTATGGTATAAGATCCATGGACAATAAAGCCGCCAAAGTATGGGCATGTTCCATAATTGCATTTGAACAGGGTAAGTAAATCAGGCTTGTACTAACTCAGATTCTGTAACTGCAGCAATATAAGTGAATACAACAACCTCAGCACCTTTATCCAGTGTACCAGGAGAGGCAACTGTTACAAACACAAAGTAGTAACAATTTGCAAATCTGGATTGTATTGTATTTTTCAAGTTCAGTAGCCTTGCTGACACATTGCTCAAAGTCAAAAAAAGTCAAATCTAAAAATAGATATTTTTCTGTGACATTTTGCTTTATTTATTAATTGCATCAGGTAGGTAGGAAACTCTAACCTAACAAGGAGTGTAAGATAATAATCACAGCCCCCTCCCAGCCCAATAAATAGCAAAAATAACGTATATGCTGTCTGGAAATCAGCTTTGGAATAGAATTTTGTTGTTTTTGTCTGTTTTATGTGAGGAACACTCTCGGGCAATTAACAGTCCATGCTAGGGTTAATATTTAAGTTTGTAGATGTCAAATGCCATCATCGATGCATACTTGCTACATAATTTGATGGGAAAAGGCCAACATTCCCCCCTAACTTTCCCATCCACCAGTAGGCATTAGAGCTGTTCAGCACTTCAATGACATCATCGGTATTAAAGCTTAGTTCATCAGGCTCCAGAGCTTTGAAGTCATAGAGAGCTTTCACCAGCTTTGCTTGGGGAGAAACCTGGGAGATGAAAGAAGAAACTAACTGAGATTGCACTCTGTACATATTAAAATAAAGAATTAAATACACATAAATAGAAAATGCAGGGAAGTGAGTTTTTCATACATAATAGAAGCTAAGAACATTAAAACATAAATTAGGACAAATTAAAAAAATAAACAGGTCTTTAACATATAAAAAACAATAAAGCAACGTAAGCTGCAACAGTTTTAACACACATTTATTCTGGAACTATCTTTGGCAGTAAATCTTTTTCACTGTAAGATATCCTCTGAGAAGGACATGCATCCGGATTGTGCTATGTATTTAATGTTTAATGGTACAGAGAGATGCAATGATCTGAAAATGTTAA
>NC_092865.1:73707232-73723391 GCF_032062135.1 Pyxicephalus adspersus | reverse complement strand
AATTTAACAATATACGCAATCATACAATTGTAATACATTACAGATTTGTTAACAGGCAAAATAAATTAAATTATGCTGGACCACAGGTCACTGGGAAACATTTATTTGAAGGTTGCTACATTTTTTCATGTGTAATTACCCACAGACAATACTTTATTTTCTGGCACTCCTCCTACCTGGCACACCTATGAGTCAACTACGCCCCTTTTGACCCCCCCAGGACCAGCTATCTAAGATAAAAACCCTTACCTCCTTGACTCCCTGTTCTTTTTCTGTCTTTGCTCCAGGGCCTTTTGATGAGGGTTTACTGAAGCTGGCTTCTAGCAGGGGAGGTAGCTATACAATGCTAGAGATCTCTGGTTCCCGTTTTCTTCATTTTTTCTTCCTAGCTGAAGTTGTTCTCTTACTTCCTGTGGCCCCTATCAAGCATGTCTGGTGATTACCACTGTATGTTGGATTCCTTTTTATTCATGTAACTGGTGTTCATGTTTTTAGGTGGGTAAAATTGTAATTTTTTGCATACATACAGGAAAGTGTACATTTATTTTTATCTCCAGATACATCTCTGCCTGCCTTTCAAGCTTTAACCTCATGGCAAAGGTAGAAGTGACTTTTTTTCTTATCTTTTTATATGTACCCTAAATTATTCAGTCTGCCTTGATACTTGATACTCTGCTTTGATAATGATAGATCATTTTATATGACTGCTTCATTAAAGGGATAAAAGCCCTTGGAGAAATACAAGGGATTTTGCCTTTCCCAGTCCAGGCTGGCGCTCCTCTAAGAGGACGAGGTACAAGGGAATGATACCCACAGGTTATTACCAGTAAGAAAAGGTCTTTTTCCCATTCCAGAAGTCAATCATTGTAACTTCTGGAGGGCGAATCATGTTGGGCATGTGGGGAAACAGCTTTGCCATCTAAATTAGTCTGTGCTATGTGCTTTAAAGAAGCATACCATGAATAAGAGGCCAAGTCTAAAGATATGAAAGAGTATATTGACCAGGCCATCGTGGAAGGTTTAAAGAAGCTTACTGCAGGTGCTAGTGCTGATACACAGGATGAATTAGTCGGACAGTGGGAACTGCTGAAGGGTTTGGAGGTGCTTGGCTTCTCAATCGCCACTATAGAAGTAGAGGTATTTTCCAATTTTTAAAAAGGAATACATAACCTTTCCATTTATGGTGAGGTTAAGCAACTCTTTGTAGATGAATGTTTGAAACCCGACCTCAAATGCTTGTTGATGAATAGGTTTACTAAGTTATGTCCACTAAATCAGAAGGATATGGAGATTTGGGATTCACACCTAGTAGTGAACGTAGCTCTGCAATGGTTGATCAGGGATGTGGTTCTACTAATGGAAAATTATGTGGCTTTTAGAGATCTGATGTACAGCAGAATGAAGGAAGATTTCAAACGAAATTATTCAGCAGCAGGATTGGCCAGTTGGCCGGCAGTTGTGCTCACCTCAGTATCAAGAGCCTTATTGGCTTGGGTGGAATTGTCAAAGGATGCACTAAAAAATGGAGCAAAAGGTGCCTCCACTGATTTTTGTTTGGAACAAATAAAATCAATTGTAGATTTCCTGGCAGAAGCAAGAAGAGCTCTTTGGTCAAGGCAGTGGATGGCAGATTCAGTGTCAAAGCAGGCATTATGTTCTATTCCTTTTGAAGGAAATGTGGGTGTCACTAGAGGGTGACAGGAAGCAAATCAAGTTTAATGCCCAAGAAATGCAGATGTCAATTGTTTGTAAGGTCCAGCCGGATATACTGGGTAAGTTTTTGGGACTTTAGGGCAATTTGGCCCGGAGGATCCTTTCAGTAACAATGAAGATGTCTTTTTGCAGACTTTCCAAAACTGGAATCTCCCAAATAACTAAACCGGCAAATAAACAATTCTGAAGGTGGCTCTACCCAGGGTCTGGAGTTTGGTGCCTAACTCAAGCAGTGATACCTGTTCTCATGGAAAAGCAGGGAACAACTTTTTACTCCAGACTATTTCTGGTTCAAAAGGCTTCATGAAATTTTTGACCAGTCTTCGATCTGAGGCATCTGAGTGCATACCTACAGGTCAAGTCCTTTTGTATTTTTGCAGTCCTCCACCTGGGCAACTGGATGATTTCTATCAATCTAGAGAACACTTATTAACACATTCCAATTACTCAACAACATCAAAAGATACCTGCAATTTACTATTCGGAACCAACATTTTCAGTTAATATGCCTGCCCTTTGGCCTAGCGACTGCTCCAAGGACCTTCTCCAAGGTTTTCATATCACTGGTTGCCTTTCTAAGATTTCAGGGCATCAGTCTTTATCATTATCTGGACGATATACTTGTGCTTGCAAGGTCCAGCGATCAGCTCCTGAAAGACAAACCGCAAGTACTGACAACTGTAGCACAATTCGGCTGGCTAATAAATTACCAGAAGAGTCAACTATTTCCTAGTTAAACAATGAAGTATCTCGAGGATAATTGACACAAAAAGAGCAAAAGTTTTTCTTCCACAGTGGAAAATAGAACGGCAGAAAGACTGGGCTCCACAGATTTCCAGGACTCCAAAGGTGATCGCAAGTGAATTTATACTGGGTTTGATGACTTCTTACATCTTGGTGGTTCCTTGGGCCAGATGGCACATGAGAAGACTACAAGTGTATTTCCTTACTCAATGGGATCGAGTGTCACTAAAACAAGAGATCTTTCTTCCATTAGCACTACGAAGAGATCGCCTATGGTGGACATGGGTGCAAAATCTGTCCAAAGTGGCATCATTAACTCTGATTAGACAAGCTTGACTAGAGATGCAAGTCTAGCAGGCTGGGGAGCCCATTGCGACAAAGACATGACCAAGGGCAATGTTCAGTTTCATTACCAACAGAATCCAACCTGCTGGAACTAAGGACAGCATGGCAGGCGTTGAAAGCATTCTCAACTTACCTGTGTCACAAAAAAAGAGTGAAGATTTTGATTGACTACAAAACAGCATTAGCAAATATCTCCAAATGGGGGGGGGAACAAGAAGTCAGCGCCTGCTTTAAATAGCATCAAGGATATTTGCATGGGCAAAACAACATCTGCTGGACCTTTCCACAGCCTGTCTTCTGGGGATACAAAATCAGCTAGCGGATGCATTAAGCAGATCATTCCCAGACCCCAAGGAATGGTCTTGGATCCTACTTATCTTCAACCGATTTTCAAACAGTGGGGGACTCCGGGGATTGATCTCATGGTATCAGCACGTGATGTGCAAGTCCCGACCTTTTGTACGAGGTTCCATTGCAAACAGGCTTGGGCTCAAGATGCCTTTTCCATCAATTGGAACTTTGGTGTTCTAAATGTTTCCCCCAATATCACTAATCTTAAAAGGTTGTGCAAACAGTGTGTCAAAGGTTTATGAATGTGTACAAAGGGAACATGTGATAAGATGCCATTTGGTATACCTATGGTTTGGCGAGAACAGGAGATAATTTCAGTGACTATTACTTTTGTAATATGAAAACTTCAGCATATAACAAGAAAAAATAAATGTAACAGAGTATCCTAGTCTACCATCGGCTATACGTCCAGTGGCTCATTCAGATGAAATCCCAGTACTGGTTTCCGTTACACTACCCTCTATTGAAGAACATGTTTATAGCGATGAACTAGGTGACAACAATGATGAAGAGTTTAAAATTGAAGGAGACTCTGTTTGTAAGGGATTTGATCAGCATGAGCTGAGTGATATGGATTGTGATTTGGGACTATCAAAGAAGGCTTCAGAACTCCTAACTCTCAAGACTGCGTGAAAAAAACTTTCTTGAAAAAGGAATGAATGTATCGTATTTTCGAACCAGAGAAATTCATTTATGCAGTACATCAGAACTGACAGTGGCTTTGGGTATTGCCATAACATACCTGCTTTAATGGAGGAATTGGGAATTCAAATCTATAACTCAACTGAATGGCGACTAATCATAACTTCAGCATATACCAAGAAAAATAAATGTAACAGAGTATCCTATGTTTACCATCTGCTATACGCCTAGTGGCTCATTCAGATGAAATCCCAGTACTGGTTTCCGTTACACTACCCTCTCTTGAAGAACATGATTATAGTGATGAACTAGGTGACAACAATAAAGAAGATTTTGAAATTGAAGGAGACTCTGTTTGTAAGGGATTTGATCAGCATGAGCTGAGTGATATGGATTGTGATTTGGGACTATCGAAGAAGGCTTTGGAACTCTTAACTCTCAAGACTGTGTGAAAAAAACTTACTTGAAAAAGGAACGAAGGTATTGTACTTTCGAACCAGAGAAATTCATTTTTGCAGTACATACAGTGGCTTTGGGTATTGCCATAACATACCTGCTCTAATGGAGGAATTGGGAATTCCAATCTTTAACTCAACTAAATGGCGACTAATCATCGATAGCTCAAAGTGGAGCTTAAAGTCTGTCCGTCTTCACAATGGCAATATTTTTGGGTCAGTCCGAATTGGCCATTCAGTTTCTCTTTGTGAAGAATATGCAGACATAAAAAGAGTCATTGAGTTGCTTCAATATGACCAACAAAGTTGGGTCATCTTTGTTGACCTTAAAACTGTTTGCTTCCTTCTTGGTCAGCAACGCGGATACACCAAGTATCCCTGTTATCTGTGCATGTGGGACAGCAGAGCTTGTGAGAGGTATTGGGGGGAAAGGAATTGGCCTCCAAGATCTGCCCTAAAACCAGGTGATCCAAACATTCTACAGGAGCCACTTGTTGATAGAACAAATATTATATTTCCGCCTCTGCACATGAAACTGGGTCTGATGAAGCAGTTCATTAAAGCTTTGTCAACTGAAAAAGACTGTTTCCGGTACCTCATTTTTGCATTTCCTAGCCTGTCATTTGAAAAAATAAAGGCGGGTGTGTTTCATGGTCCACAGATTTGGCAGCTCATCAAAGATGAACATTTCATCAGGACAATGTCAGAAGTCGAAAAGAATGCTTGGTTATCATTCAAAGCTATTGTCAAGGACTTTCTTGGAAACACACAAGCAAATAATTACATAGAAATTGTCCAGAAACTCTTGGAGAGCTACAAAATGCTTGGTTGCAATATTAGCATCAAGGTGCATTTTCTGCATAGCCATCTTTCTAACTTCCTGGAAACCTTGGTGCAGTCAGTGATGAGCAAGGTGAACGATTCCACAAAGATTTAAAGGTCATGGAAGGACGGTATCAGGGTAGATGGGATGTACATATGATGGCTGACTTTTGTTGGAGCATCTGTCGGGATTGTCCTAACACTGAACACTCCAGGAAAAGCTATAAGCGTAAAATATATCCTTAACCGCTTACCCGATTAATTTTCAAATGTTTTACTGTTAAAAAAAATGTCATAGAGTAACAATAAATCCTTTGTATGAACAAAATAAAAAATTAAATAAACAGTACATTCAAGTTATTATTTCATTCTTTTTTCATTGTATGTAAAGTTTGTATGTTTTTTGACAAAAATGGAGGTTACCCTGTATCGTAAAAACTGGATGCGATAGCAAAAAACTGGGGTAATTTCTGGATTCGCCACCCAAAAATTAGTAAAAAACAAGTATAAGATCTAACTCAACAAAAAATGTGTTCCACATAGATTTTAATTTTAGCCCTTTTAAACTTATTATCCATTATTTTTTTCAGTGGGCTTGTGTAGAACAGGCTTGAAACATTCCCATTTCTGTTCTGTGTTCTTTGAGGACAATATTGTCTAGCAGTCCAAGTCACAGAAAGCCACCCTTAATAATGGAAAATTTGCTCACTTAAAATTAAATGTTTTTATATTGCCTGTTTTTGCATCATGTGTACATTTTACATTAAATTAAATCATATTATGGTCACTGCTACCCAGATTTTTTTTATATGCACATTTGTTATAAGCTCTGCATTGGTAGAAAGAGTATCCTTTCTAGTTGGGGTTTCTATAAACTGTTCCATCAAATTATCTTGTAATAAATTCACAGATTTCCTCCCTTGTGCTGTTCCTGTAGTACCATTACTCCTGTCAATGTCAGGGTAGTTAAAATCTCCCATGATTAAAACATTCCCAGTTTTTGCTGCTTTTTCTATTTGTGCTTGTAGTTGATTTCTTATTTTTTCCTTAGCACTGGGTAGCCTATAGCAGACTCCAGTAATTCATTGTGTACTATGCATCCCCACATTCAACTCCACCCATAATATCTCAACCTCATCACATTCTCCATAAACAAATTCCTCTATTCACATTCACTTTCAGATCACTTCTCACAAACAGACAAACACCACCACCTTATCGTTTTACTCTGTCTTTACGAAAGAGTATACCCAGGAATGGTGACAGCCCAGTCATGTAAACAACAAAGCTAGAATTCAGCAACCCCAACTAAGTCATAATGCTCTTCATTCATTAAAGCATCCAACTTCCCTATTTTGTTTTCCAGACTTCTATAATTGGTGAACAGGCTCTTTAATCCTTTCGTTTTTGCTAAATCCTTTTGTTTTTCAGTGCAAATAGACCTGGGCCATCCACAGTTTGTGTGTAACATGAGAAGCTCCTTATATGTATCCATAACCCTCCCCCAAGTATCCCCAATCCACCCTCCAATAGTGGCTGACCCCTGTCTGACCTATCTGACGCCTTCTTTACCTGTCCCACCCCCC
Source organism: Pyxicephalus adspersus (assembly GCF_032062135.1). Lineage (NCBI taxonomy): Eukaryota > Metazoa > Chordata > Amphibia > Anura > Pyxicephalidae > Pyxicephalus > Pyxicephalus adspersus. The sequence continues at coordinate 73,716,733 of NC_092865.1, read as the reverse complement.
CTGTCCTAGTTAAATATCCCTTCCCCATTCCCCTAAATCTTTCCTTTAGCACAGCAGACCTCCTTCCATTTAGGTGCAAACCATTTCTGGCATATAGGTTGTACCCCAATTAAAAGTCAGCCCAGTGTTTTAAGAACCCAAACTCTTCTCTTTTACACCAGGACTTAAGCTATGCATTCAGCTGTCTAAGCTCCCTCTGCCTTTCCTGTGTTGCGCATGGCACAGGCAATATTCCAGAGAATAAAACCTTGGAGGTCCTTTCCTTCAACTTGAAACCCAGTTCTTTAAACTGATTTTTAAGGATCCTCCATCTTCCATTTATCCTGTCGTCGGTTCCAACATGGACCAAGACATCTTGGTCATGCATAGCCCCTCCCAGTAATTTGTCCACTCCGTCCACCACATGTCCAACCCTGGCACCAGGGAAACAGCAAACCATTCGGTTGAAAGGTTTTGGGCGACAAACTATTCCATCTGTCTTCCTGATGATAGAATCCCCTATGACAACCAATTGTCTACGCCCTCCTGCATTGCCTTCACCATTCTTTCTAGATGGGCTGCTCTCCTGGCTGTTAGGGGTAGCAGTACCATCCAGAGTTGCCACCACTGGGTCTGCCACCTGCACATCCTCACATACCTTTGCAAATTTGTTAGGGTGGTCAAACACAGGGCTGTCCTTTCTTCTCTGGGAGTCCCTACCATTCCCTCTAACTACAGTAACCCAGCTCTCTACATGTTCATCCTGATTAATCTCTTCACCCTCCACATCTAAGGCATTAGGGTGATCCATTGATTTTAGTGTTGTAATGTGCTTCTCCATCTCTCTAATGCATGATTCCAGAAGGGCGACTTGCTCACATCTGTCACAGCGGTAATCACCTAGGAGCTCTTTCCCCATTTGTGCATAAATATAGCATACATATGTGCACTGAACAAAACCTTCCACCTTGCTACCACTCATTTTCTCAGTTACAATGTTTATTGTTTTCAAGGAGTTATAAAAGTTTATTTACAGTTTGTAGTTACTATAAGAATGTTTCCAAACTCCTGTTTATTTAACTTCACTTAATGCCCAGAACCTAAATCACCCGTGAAACCTTGACTACTCTCCCTTAGAGGTCAGCAAGGAAAGAGGAAATAAAAGTGTTGAAACACTCTTAAAAGCACGGAAGCCGACAACCAACAAGACAAACTCTAGAATATAGAAGAAATTTGCACAGATGGCACAAGAAGAAGGATTCTCTCCAACAAAACCAACTCCAGCTCAAGTCTTGGAATTCTTGCAGTCAGCATTAGATAAAGGTCTTAGTTAAAACACAATTAAAATGCAAGTATTATTATTATTATTATTAATAAACAGGATTTATATAGCGCCAACATATTACGCAGCGCTGTACATTAAATAGGGATTGCAAATGACAGACTAATACAGACAGTGATAACGGGGGAGAGGACCCTGCCCCGAAGAGCTTACAATCGAGTAGGTGGGGGAATTTCACACACAATAGGATGGGAGATATGTAGTGGTGGGAAGTAGTGATGGTTTCAGAAGACAGAAAAAGATGGGTAGGCAAGTTTGAAAAAATGGGTTTTGAGCGCTCTTTTAAATGAGCAGAAAGTAGGAGCAAGCCGAATAGGACGAGGAAGACCATTCCAGAGAGTTGGGGCAGCTCTAGAGAAGTCTTGTATCCGTGCATGTGATGAGGGTATGAGTGAGGAAGTCATTAGTAGGTCATTGAAGGAGTGGAGAGAGCGGCAGGGGGAGTATTTTTTTACCAGGTCAGAAATGTAAGTGGGACAATAACTGTGTGGGGATTTGAAGGCAAAGCACAGGAGCTTGAATTTGATTCTAAGGTGAAATGGAAGCCAGTGGAGTAAACTACAAAGAGATGTAGTGGAAGAGGAGCGGAGGGAAGGATGGATGAGTCTGGCTGCAGCATTCATGATAGATTGTAGAGGAGAGAGTCGGGTTAGTGGAATACCAGAAAAGGGATGTTACAGTAGTCCAGACGAGAGATGATAAGAGCATGTACAAGGAGTTTGGTGGTCTCAGGGGACAGGTAGGGGTGGATTTTGGAGATGTTGCGTAGGTGAAAGTAACAGGATCTGGAAATGTTCTGAATATGGGGGGTAAATGAGATGGCCGAGTCAAAGGTGACACCAAGACAACGTGCCTGAGGACACATAACAGTGTTGTTAAAAGTTAGATATATGTCAGGGGGAGATTTGGAATTTGAGGGGACGATGATGATGAGTTCTGTTTTATCCAGGTTGAGTTTCAGGAATCGGTCAGACATCCATGATGAGATGGCTGACAGGCAGCATGCAAATGGTACTGTAAGCCAAAGGAGGATATGAGACTACCGAGAAAGGAGGTGTACAGAGAAAAGAGGACCGGTCCAAGAACTGACCTCTGGGGAACACCAACAGGGAGGAGAGTTGGTGAGGAGGAGTTACCATTGAAAGAAACTTGAAAGGAGCGGTCAGACAGATAGGAAGCAAACCAAGAGAGAGCAGTGTCACTGATACCAATGGAGCACATGATTTGTATTAGAAGGGGGTGATTAACAGTGTCAAAAGCAGAGGAAAGATCAAGGAGAAGGAGCAGGGAAAAGTTGTCTTGAGACTTAGTACTGATGAGGTCATTGGCCACTTTAGTAAGGGCTGTTTCAGTGGAATGGGCAGCTCTAAAACCAAACTGGAGGGGTTCAAGGAGAGAGTTGGTGCTCAGGTAATGGGTGAGTCTTTTGTAGACAAGGCGTTCAATAAGTTTGGAGACATATGGGAGAAGAGAGATAGGACAGTAGTTAGAGGGTAGGGAGGGTCCAGTGAGGGTTTCTTTAGGATAGGGAGAATTATGGCACGTTTAAAAGCTAAGGGGTATTTACCAGTAGAAAGGGAGAGGTTGAATAGTTCAGTTAGGGCAGGGGCCTGGATGAAGGAATGGGCACAGAGTAGATTAGAGGGAATTGGGTCAAGCAGACAGGTAGTAGACGGAGATAATGATAAAAGACTTTGTCCACAGTAATAGGGCTGAGGGAGGCCAACGATGATTTACAGGTGGAAGGGGTGGGTATGGCTGAAGTGGCGCGGTGAGCAGAGACATCATGTCTGATTTTGTCTATTTTATCTCTAAAGGAGGTGGCAAAGTCTTGGGCAGAGAAGGTTGTTGTGGGGGGAGCAGGTGTGGGGTTTAGGAGGAAGTCAATTGTTGAGAATAGGTTGCGTTGGTTGGAAACTTGAGGGGAAATGACTGTGCACAAATAATTTTGCTTGGTGACCGTGAGCTGTGTGTTAAAGCTTTGTAGCTTGGCTTTGTAGTCTATGAAGTCAGCGCTAAGGCCAGATTTTCTCCACTTGGGCTCAGCTGCACAAACAGTCTTTTGTAGCTGTTTGGTGTGATTGTTGTGCCAGGGTCGGAGGTTGGCAGGGCAGGGGTAGCGGAAGGTGGCAGGGGCAACTTTATCCAAAGCCAAGGAAATAGAGTGATTTAACATGGTGGCAGCTTCATCTGGGGAGCGGATTTTGGAGAGGGTGGGGGTTAGGGAGGCAGGAAAAGGTTGTGGTCAAGGTTACGGATATCTGGCCATTGACCAGGTCTGGGATGTGGCAAGAGAGGGCAAGAGTTCGATAGGTTGAAGGTGATAAGGTTGTGATCAGAAAGGGGAAATGGTGTTTTGTCAAGGGGGGGGAGGTTGCAGAGTTTAGAAAATACCAGATTAAACTGCAGGTCGTGCCGGCGCCGCTGCTCCTAATTGCAGGCACGGGCGCCGGGTCCTATCTTTCAGGTAACCCCACTACCTGTGTTCCATGCCTGAGTTTCCTTCATGCTGAGACTTGCTGTGGTGTTTGAGCTGGTGTGGGTGTGTCTCTCTTAATCTATGAGGTAACACATACATGCCCTCTGTTTTCTACAGCCTATGGCTGGTTTTCTGCAGGTATTTAAAGGCACCTCCTACTACAGGAAGTTGCCGGAGCAATCTCTAGGTTTACCTTGTGTAACTCTCAATGCTAAGGTGTTTTCTCTGTTTTGCTTTGCTGTGTACTGGACCTTGCTTACGTTTTGGACTTAGCCTGTTTGCTGCCTGACCCTGACCTCGGATTACGTTTTTGGACTTTGCCTATTTGCTGCCCGACCCTGACCTCCGATTACGTTTTTGGACTTTGCCTGATTGCCGCCTGATCCTGACCTTGGATCTTTGTTTCTGGACTTCTTGGCCACGCAAGCCCTTCGGTGCTTGCACCGGGTTTCCTGACTCCTGTGGTCAGCTGCCACTGGCCTGGGGATTGCTCTGGAGTGGCCTGGGGATTGCTCTGGAGTGGCACCTGGCAGCTACCCCGCAGCCCAAGCCTATCCTCACCATCAGAGGCTCTAGTGAAGACCTGGTAGCGGCTTAGTCACGCCCCTCTGGAGCATACCCAGTCAGTGGCACACTGGGTCCACACCCGCTTGCATAACATTACCAGGTCTAAAGAGAAGAAACTTCGTCCACAGTAACAGGGCTGAGGGAGGTCAGTGATGATTTACAGGTGGAAGGGGTGGGTATGGTTGGAGTGGCGCGGTGAGGTTGGGCTCATCCAGCAGGGGGACAATGAGTTATTAGACTGGAGAGGACAGGGAGTAATGCCAACAAAGAGAGAGCAGGGTGAATAATACATTTTTTACAGATAATTGCAAACCATATGCATACTGTAGTATGTAACTGTGCAAATATCAGGTCTTTGTGATTCTTAAAACTGTTTTTTTCTCAAGTGAGAAGCTGTGATGGCAGAGGCACAAGCAAGTTTCAGGTTGTTGGAATTAAGGGCCGTCATGAAGTTTTTGTTTCTCCAGGGAAAGTCAGCAAATGATATTCACAATGAGATGTCACAATCACTGGGGGAGAAGTGTCCTTCCTACAGTACTGTCAAAACCTGAATTTCACTGTTGAAAATGAGCCCTGAAATGGGCGCCCCCCAACCTCAACTGATCTGGCAACCTGCGATGCTGTCCATGAGCTGATTATTGAGGGCCGGCAAATATCCACAAAAAAGATAGCCCAGATACTTGACATCTCACAGGAGCATGTTGGGTTTGTTATCACCACTATCCTAGACATGCGCAAGCTTTCAGCGAAGTAGGTGCCGAAAAGTTTGAACAGTGATTAGAATAAGGAATGAGTTGAAGCATCCAAAGCCGTTTTGGACAGGACTTTTTGGCTAGGTTACTGACTGACGTTGAAACCTGGCTCCACATCCATGATCCTGAAATGAAGGAACGGTCAAAGGAATGGCACCACAGCGGGTCCCCACGGCCGAAGAAGTTCCAAACCTGAAAATGGGCCAAAAAAGTCATAGCGCGGGATTTCTGGGACAAAGACAGTATTCTGTTGGTGGACTACCTACCTCAGAGCTCTAGTATCACCAGACAGTATGATGCTAACCTCCTGGACCAGCTGAAGGAGGCAATTAAGACAAAACATTGTGGAAAGTTGACCAAAGGGATACTTTTTTTGCAGGACAATACACCTGCGCACATGTCCAACGTTGTGGCTGCCAAATTGAACACCTTGAGTTTCCATTTGGTCCACCATCTCCCCTACTCACCTGACCTGGCCCTTTCGGACTGTTATCTGTTCCCGAATTTGAAGAAACACCTGAGGGGGCAACGTTTTGAGGACAATTCTGACGTCAAAGATGCTGCTGAGAGCGTGTTTGTGGCCCAACCAAAGGATTTTATTTGAATGTTCTAGAAAAGCTGCAACTACGCTGTACCAAGTTCATCAGTCTCAGGAGGAAATATGTTGAATAAATGTGTTATTCCTAACTCTGGCTCTCTTCTTTCTGGGCAAAGCCAGGAACTTCTCAGCACCCCTCATATATATATATGCATAGAAAATTTTAAATTATTTAACTCAGTCAATATCATGCTTTGGTGGAAAGTTAAGCAAAACGCCTATAGAAAGTGATACCAGTTTATGGGGTCAGTGACTGATTATTTCCATAAAATGTGCATACTTTTTAACATAACTGCATATTTGCTTTATTGAACCATTATGCAAAACATTTTAATACCTGTGGTATTGATGACCCTTCCTCTTGAAGAAAGATTGGTTTCTGTCTGGATATGGATATAGTTTTGTAATATTCAACAAGTTTGTTAATAGACTTGAATTTCTCAGTCCATAATCTGTAATTCCCAAACTTATCTCTCATGACTTTGAAATGTTGCACATCTTCATCATGCCTAAAATTTTAAAACAGAATAAGCAAAGAAATTACATTGGTGATAAATAGAAGACGTTAGAAGTAACTTCTAATGTTTAAGATAACTAAGGTACAGGAGAAGCTAACCTCTACATGCCTGAAATATGTCATTTTTTGCACCCACTACACCCAAGTAAACTATATTAAAGCCTGAATAAAGCTTTTAGCTCTGATATCCAATATCTGCTGCATCCTCATCCCTCTGACCAACAAAGATGAATACATATGTAAGGAATGGGAAATGGCACAGATTTTTTTTTTTTTTTTAGAAGTAACCAACAAAACATACAAATACTTCATCAAACAATACAGGAGGTGTAAAGCAATACATAATACATAATACAAAGAAAACAGTGACAGAACATAGCAATAAACCTTGCTAGTACTGGTGTATATAAAAAAAAACATTTGACAATATTGCTCAGTCAACAAATATAAAAAACATCTGAAGAAATCAGCTTCCTGAGAAAATAGAGCATATTCTAGCTTAGTTCTGTTGGTCAGCAGTTTTCAATAATAAGTAATAAGGAAAAAGTAGAGAAGAGAAAAGAAGAAAAGAGGGAATAAAGTAGAGGAGAGAGAGAAAAAAGAAGAAAGGGGAAGGGGGAGGGGTTGAGCAGGGAGCTTAAGTAGGGGGTGGGAAGTAAGGTAGGAAGGGGGGGTGGAAATATCTGTGCAATGCTAGCGACCTAAGCCAGAGGACAGACTAATCCTATATAGTCTGCTGAAAATCGTCCCAGTGAAGTGCAAGTATGCTGCACACACCTCCAACACATTGGGTCTGCATGTGGATAAATTTTCATTAAACGGTCTGGGGTCCTGTACCATCTAGTAATTTGTAATTTGTTCCTTGGTATCAGTTACTAATCGAGGCCCTATGTCCATAGTGTAGCATGCTGTCCTTTTGATCACTTGTGAATTGAATATTAAGGTCCCTCTCCTATTTAGAAGGGAGGGTCGGGGGGATCACGTGACATTAGGTGCAATTTATACATGTATGAGAGTACTCCTCCTAATGGGTCTCCAGACATACACCAGATTGTAGATTATAGATTGTATATGGTACGTCTCTCATTCTGCAAAATCTCAGCCCTGTGTATGCAATTGTTTTCCCCTGCAACCCTCATCTGATTGTATATGGTAGGTCTCTCATTCTGCCAAATCTCAGCCCTTTGTATGAAATTGTTTTCCCCTGCAACCCTCATTTGATTGTATATGGTATGTCTCTCATTCTGCCAAATGGTACGTTTCCCATTATAAATGAATTTATTGCACCAACTTTATTCTCCTCATAGATTTATCTGTTCACTATCCCTTAGTTCCAGCTGGGTGAACATTGATATTTATTGCCCTGCTAACCCCTCCTTACCCAGGTTCAACTGATATCCCAAATTCCTTGTTACTCCCATCAGTCCATCCATATTCAGGGCCCAAAGCATTTCTATTTAAACAACAGGCAAGGTCACGTTGGGACCCTGGTCACGTGCCCAAATGTTAAGTCCCCAAATTATAAGTGCAATGGGAATTAATCCAGGGAATTGACACAGACTTGGACATATAATTATACTCTGCAACTTCTACCTCCTGCCCTCCTGGACCGATTTATCCATCTGTAGTCCAACACATCCTCTGCTGCTGCCTTTTTGAACCGGTATTTCATCAAACCATCTCTTTGACTGAATCATCATCCCCACTCCTGGAACTCAGCAAGTTTACAAGCTTCACTTGAACACATATTACTGGACTGCTTCTCTTGGACTTCAGTTTACCACATTGTTCAATGTACGCATATGGTTTGCACTTATCTGTAAAAATGTATTATTTATCCTGCTCTATCTTTGTTGACACTACTCCCTGTCCTCCCCAGTCTGATAACTCATTGTCTCTCTGCTCCTTCATTCTCCCTATTTCTCTCATGCACCTTTTTTCCCTACTGATACTCTCTGGTGACATCTCACCCAACCCTGGTCCCCCTCACCGCTTTCCATATACTCTTAGCAAGACACTCCCTTCTCCGAACCTCATCCCCATTCACCCTACCCATAAATCCTTACCCCCTCTCTCTGGCAGTCTATGGAATGCCCGATCTGTTGGCAATAACTTAACCTCCATACACAACCTTCTCCTTTCTAAATCTCTGAACTTTCTGGCTCTCACTGAAACTTAGCTTTCCTCCTCTGACTCTGCCTCTGCTGCTGCTCTCTCCTATGGAGGCATGCAATTTACACATACCCCCAGACCTGGCAACAAAGTAGGGGGTGGTGTGGGTCTTCTTCTCTCACCTAACTGTACATACAGAGTCCTTCTTACCCCATCCTCTCTCATTTTCACCTCTTTTGAAGTCCACTCTGTCTGTCTTTTTAGCCCCTTAACTCTCGTTGTTGCTGTTGTCTACCGCCCCCCTGGCCCAGTATCACAAGTTTTGGATAACTTTGCATCCTGGCTCCCACACATTCTCTCCCATGACCTGCCCACCCTCATCCTTGGTGACTTTATTGTTGCAATGGATGAGCCCAACCTCACTGCGCCACTCCAACCATACCCACCCCTTCCACCTGTAAATCATCACTGTCCTCCCTCAGCCCTGTTACTGTGGATGAAGTCCCTTCTCTTCTCTCATCATCTCCATCTCCTACCTGTCCGGTTGACCCAATTCACTCTCATCTACTCCGTGCCCATTCCTCCACCCTGGCCCCTGCCCTGACCGAACTATTCAATCTCTCCCTTTATACTGGTAAATACCCCTCAGCTTTCCAACATGCCATAATTCTCCCTATCCTTAAGAAACCCTCACTGGACCCTCCCTACCCTCTAACTACTGTCCTATCTCTCTTCTCCCTTATGTCTCTAAACTTCTTGAACGCCTTGTCTACAAAAGACTCACCGATTACCTGAGCACCAACTCTCTCCTTGATCCTCTCTAGTCTGGCTTTAGAGCTGCCCATTCCACTGAAACAGCCCTTACTAAAAATGGCCAATGATCTCATAGGAGCTAAGTCCCAAGGCAACTTTTCCCTGCTCCTTCTCCTTGATCTTTCCTCCGCTTTTGACACTGTTGATCACCCCATTCTAATACAAATCATCCACTCCATTGGTATCAGTGACACAGCTTTCTCTTGGTTTGCTTCCTATCTGTCTGACCTCTCCTTTCAAGTTTCTTTCAATGGTAACTCCTCCTCAACCACTCTCCTCCCTGTTGGTGTTCCCCAAGGGTCAGTCCTTGGACCGGTTCTCTTTTCTCTGTACACCTCCTCT
>NC_092865.1:73701904-73706737 GCF_032062135.1 Pyxicephalus adspersus | reverse complement strand
AACCCGACTCTCTCCTCTACAATTTATTATGAATGCTGCAGCCAGACTCATCCATCCCTCCCACCACTCCTCTTCTGCTGCATCTCTTTGCAGATCTCTACACTGGCTTCCATTTCATCTTAGAATCAAATTCAAGCTCCTGTGCTTTGCCTTCAAATCCCTCCACAGTTATTGTACCACTTACATTTCTGACCTGGTAACAAAGTACTCCCCCAGCCGCTCTCTCCACTCCTCCCTTGACCTACTTCTGACTTCCTCACTCACAACCACATCACATGCATGGATACAAGACTTCTCTAGAGCTGCCCCAATTCTGGAATGGTCTTTCTCATCCTATTCTGCTTGCTCCTACTTTTTGCTCATTTAAAAGAGCACTCAAAACCCATTTTTTCAAACTTGCCTACCCATCTTCTTCTGCCTTTTGAAACCATCAGTACGTCCCACCACTACATACTTCCCATCCTATTGTTTGTAAATTCCCCCACCTACTAGATTGTAAGCTGTTCGGGGCAGGGTCCTCTCCTCCTGTATCACTGTCTGTATTAGTCTGGCATTTGCAACCCCTATTTAATGTACAGCGCTGCCTAATATGTTGGTGCTATATAAATCCTGTTTAATATTAAATAATAATAATAATAATAATAATACACAAAGTCTCTAATGGAATGAGAGGGTGAAAAAATTCTTGTGCTGTTGGCAGCGATGAAACAAAATGTTGTAAGTGTACCTTTCTCCACAAATCTAGGCAGGGAAGAAAGTGATCTGTTTGGAATTTTTTTAGCCGTACACCAAGCATTGGAATGTAGGAAGTGGGTCGCCCTATAAATATCATTTTCTATCCAGAACCTGATAACTGGGTCTTTTCTACTGGTCAAGAACTTAGGGTGTCCCAGCATGGGAGACATTGGGGAGGGAAATGGTGCTATCCCTTCTGTACGAAAATACTTGGCTGTGACCGAGTGTTTCTCCTATTAAAGGGTGGTGGCGAAGAGCAGTACAATCTTCCGGTGGAGACCAAGCCGCTGCACTTAGCAATACAGAGGAAATAGAATCCTTCAGTCTTACCCATCCCTTGAAACTAGCGTGTCTGCACCAGTCTACTAATTGAGATAAATGGACTGCCCCTGTGATATATGATCGGCTCAGGAAGGGCCACTCCCCCCTTGCCCTTTGGAAGTCTGAGGAGAAATTTGCTCAGGTGGGGGTATCAGTATTCCAAACAAATCCCAGGAAACTCAGATCAAAATTTGTGTAATACATAGGGGGAATATGTACAGGTAGAGTTTGGAGTAAGTAGAGGGGACATGGCATGATGTTTATCTTAAGACTATTGCATTGAACAAACCACAAAAAGGCCTGTTCGCGCGAGCGCTAGAGGTCTCCACGTATCGTGATAGGAAGAGGCATAAAATTTAATTCAACTACTCCACTCACACAGGGATATCTGCAGGGATATTGGTACCCAGGTTTATCTTATAGTCAGAGAATTGGCCATAATGATGCAGTTCCCTGAGAAGATTAGGGATGGTTATTTGGGGAGTGGTGATGTAAAAAAGGAGATCGTCCGCGTATGCGGCAACTTTGTGATCAATGGGACCGACTTTATTATCTGTAATGTCTGTGTTATTGCGAATGTGACCAAGTAGAGGCTCAAGATGTAGGACAAATAGTAGGAGAGATAGTGGGCATCCTTGACGCGTTTCGTTAGTGATTGAGAACGGACTGGAGGGGAAGCCATTGACCCTTACAGAAGCAGTAGGATTGCAATATAGTGCCTGTATCCAGTCAAAAAAGAGGATTCTGAGTGCCAATGAACATAAGGACCTGTCTAAAATACCAATTCACTCGGTCAGACACCTTTTCGGCGTCAGCAGAGAAAATCAAAAAAGGTATTTTATGCGTGTTGGCATGGTATATCAGATTTAGCGTTCGAGTGGTGTTATCTCTTGCTTCCCTCATAGGAAGGAACCCGCTCTAGTCCGAGTGTATTTTGAAGTACGGTTGTCAGTCTACGTGCCAGTATACTGGAAAAAAGCTTGATATCACAATTTAACAGCGATATCAGTCGGTAGCTTGAACAAGATTTAGCATCTTTATCCTGCTTAAGTATAACGGCTATATGGGCTTTGGAAGAGTCGGCCAGTAGGGGGTAGTCTAATGAGAGCGTATTAGTGAGAGCCGCTTGAAGTTTGGTGTGACTAATAGGGGCGTCAAGCACACTTAGAGCCTCCGCAGGGATCTTAGAGATACCCGAGGTACACAAATATTCTTGTATACTAGCAGCAACAGAGTCTAAATTGCTATCCTTCTATTGTCCAATAGCTTTGCTAAACACCTATTATAAACTTTTCGCTAAGGTCACGGTTAATCGTTTACAGCCACTTATATCTCCCATAACAAAACATCAGCTGGGATTTGTGTATAACTGACACATTTTTCATAGTGATCCGATCTGCCATAGCAGCCACTACTCTTCCCTCCAACAAAAATCACTAAGCCATGATGTTGGAAAAGCTTTTAATAAAATTTAGTGGCATTACCTTCCTACCATCTTAGAACATTTAGAGAGTTTTGATCTACTTTTCATAAATTTGTTAAATTTCTCCATCACTACCCTACTTGTGCGCCTATAGTTACGTAATGGTATGGTATGCTGGGTGTACTTTCCCAATTTAAACCTATTCTTTCTTAGATGTTAACAATAAATGTGCCCTTTCAATACAGGAGATACAAAACAAGCTGCCCAGTCCCCCTTCCTGACTTTTGTTATTTTTTTTCTGGCTAAGCCATGTATTTCTAATATACTTTCATATACTTTCCTTTTTGGGCCCGTGAGATTGATCTATGCCCCTTGATAAATTACATAGGCGTGCTCCACCTCTTAAAAAGGCAATCTCAACTAACTATAATCCTGTACCAAATAGAGGAATGCAGGTTATCCCTCTTATCTGACTCTTACAAAAACGTGTAGGGTGCCACTCTTGTAGTTAGAAGTAACATGAAGATTGGAAGAAAGAAAGGCCGTAATATTGAGGCCATAATATTAAAAATCATAAATGATGTGAGATATGTATACTAATAAAAATAGTCATATCCTGCTAATATTGAATAAAACTAAAAAGTTTTTACATGTGTGCCCAGAAAGGGCAAACAATTGTTCAAGTTATATATTCATATTGTTTCCCCTTTCTGGACACACATGAATATACTAATATACGTATACACTCGTATCCCTATATATACATTCTAACTTTGCCTTCTAAACAGCATTAAATTGGTTAATCCATAACCCCCAAAATAAAAAAATATTTACTTCTAATATAAACCTCTAATGTTAAAACATTACCCTGCTAAACCGCTAACCTTTACAATTCTGTACTATTCTTTCCCCCTGCAGTGACTGGGACTTACGGGGGATGTGACGCCACTTAGGCTGATACACATCCCTCATATTAGGCGGATCAACTTGGCTGTGGGCAGGTGCAGCAATCCAAGCTGCAGCCCTCCCACTTAGCCAGGGAGCCCCTATGACATCACAGGGACTCCCTCACCTTATGTGTGATACCTATGCACCTTTATACGATATGTTACAATTTGTTCCCCAACAATATTCCTGTATAAAAAGATATACAATAATATATTCAAGAATATAAATGTATTTTTTGATCTATTGTATAAATTGTTAAGTCGTTTGTATTCATCCCTGAAGAAGCCTAAGCTGGCGAAACGCATCAAGTTTTTAAGACTACAACGATAACTGTAAAGTATTAGTTGTACATTATCTAGTACAGACTCCACCACATGATGATACAATGTGTTGGTTAAACTTATGTGTTAATATATTGGACTAATTATGTATCTCTCTATGTATAAATAAAACATATTTAATATTGTTTCAACATTAATCGGCCTACAAACCCTGTCTCTCCTTTTGCATATGAATTCAGTTCAAATGCACCATGTATATATACCTCTATATAATTTGTATATATAAGTGACACTTGACCTGTGTATATCCTCCATAGGCCTTTATAGTACCATTTATGTATATGCAAGTATATACCCAATATAGCCCTGGGCTATATTCTATTAGCAATATTGGAATTTAAACTATGTATTTATGGATAGAAACTCTTTTTACAGCTAACAATGTAACCATTATTGTACATCCTTGTATCTCTATATTATATCTACTATATGGACGTTAAATGTTGCTGCTACGTACCCCTGGGGAAGCCTCTAGTGGCGAAACGTGTCGGGTAAAAAGACCTAATGATTCAACGAAATATGCTAGCTAGCTGTACGGATAGTGTGTCAAATCCCACCCCATGTTGTTAATTGGTTGGTGACTATATGTTTAATTATGTATGAATCTTACTATATTCACATAATTATTGATTTATAATTTTATGGTCTCAAAACACCGTCTCTTTCTTTCTTCCAATCTTCATAAAATCCTGTACACCACAGGGTTAGCTAAATGGCTAGTGCACTTTCCAACTTTGACAACTACTCAAGTACTGAGAATATATAATTTCTCCTGGAAAACCATCCCAGCTGCTTCCTATAGAGAAATGTTTTTTCTGACTATTTCACCGTAGCTATGTATATCTGGCAAAAACAAACCATATGGGTCTAAAATGTAATATTCCTGGACCTGATCTCTATCATTCTCAAACTTCCAGGGCTGCACATTTATTCACTTTTTTCTGGAGACAGGTATATCACACTCTATTGTGGAATTGGAGAGAGTTCAGGGAAGGACAACTAAACTAATAAAAGGAATGGAGGAGCTCAGCTATGAGGAGAGATTAGCTGAACTGAATCTATTCT
>NC_092865.1:73695022-73701013 GCF_032062135.1 Pyxicephalus adspersus | reverse complement strand
CACATTTTTCTTTGATTTACCCCTCTGCTCCCCAGTGTAAAATTTTAAGTCAAACAATTTAGACATGTGCACCTTAATCATGTCTGAAATGTTTGATTTTAATTTTTACACTGAGAAAAACTACTGTGTTATTATTTTATAATACTATATATAATAAAAGCTTTATTTTATCATATTATGTGTGACCCCTACTACAAATATTTGGACATTTTGAGAGGTTTATTACAGCTGCTTACTTTTGGCAATACATAAGTATTGACATTTATTATTTACTGCAAATATAGAGATGGGGAACAGTTTGTTACAGCTTTTTATTGAGGCCATTGATTTTTTTTTTTTTTTTTTACTGTAAACATGTTATGTGGCTATTTATGGATTAATTGTTTTTTTTTTATTTTCTTCTTTAATTTTATTTACTTTAAACAAAGATATAAATAAGAAATATACAAATCCGTCATCAGAGTTTTCCTTTTCCAAATCAATCAAGAGAGAGGTCCTATGAGGGCACTCCTCCAGGCAGCCCTAGTGGAGCCTCGACAGGTGTTCTGCACCCACGTGGGTGCAGAACACTTGCAAAGTTCTGCTAGGGCTGCTTGGAGCTGTGTCCCTATACAACCTCTCCATTGATTGGAGGGGTCCTATGGGAGAAACTGTATGTGCACACTGTTTCCGGATTCTCTAGTGGGTCTTTGGCACGTGTTCTGCACCCACGTGGGTGCAGAGAACGTAGCATAGCTCCGCTAGGGTCTCTACACGACCCATCTCTTGATTTCTCCCACAGCCCTGGCAGATCAGTGGCACTTGAGACCCACGTGGGTGCGGAACACATGAGACAGCTCTGCTAGGATCGCGAGAGCAATCAGCAGAGCCCTGCTCTCCTGGGTGCAGAACACATGCTCCGCTGGGAGCTGGGCAATGTCCTCATAAGACCTCTGCCTTAATTGGCTGAGAAAAGGGAAAGGTGAATGAGGAGACTTGTCCTCATCTGCCCTGTAGTGCTTGGGGATCCTCCACTGTCAGGAAGGAGTCCCATGGCTGTGCTCATGTCATTATGGCAACAGTGGGGATCATCCTTTCATTGTAGGATAAGCTGTAAAAAAAAGTTAAATAAGTTAAAAACAAAACTCATCCTGTACATAAAATAAAACTACTTTAGCAATAAAATATCATCTAATTTTTTTATATAATTTTCACTCTTTCAGGAAATGAGTTAGGAGGTGTATTTACCCCTATACTTATTCCCCAGGGAGGGGCGGCAGAGATCTGGGAGTTACCTTATAAAAGGGGACTTCCAGATTCCAAAGTCCTGCTAAAGTGCCTATAAAAGCCTCCATTGTTTTCAATGGAAGCTTTCATAATAAGGTGTTAAAACACCCAATAACTTGTGAAAATGGCTATAAAAACCTTCCTTGAGATCAAATTTAAAAAAAAAATGTCTTTAATTCCTAAAATGTAGCAAGGAGCATTTTCCTAAATGCTCAAAAACGTGCCTCAAGGTGTGGTCCCTAGTGTAGACTGTCTCATTGGAATGCATAGGAATTTCAAACATGGGCTTTTAAACCCACAGATTAAACGTTGGGAAACAGTCCATGTAGACTAAGCTTAAAGGCTCAAAAAAGTGCCTCTTACAAACTCCCTGGTGTAGACTAGCCCATTGGAATGCATAGGAATTTCAGACATGGGCTTTTAATTGTTCAGGTTAAATGCTAGGGAAAGCCTTACCCTGTTGAAACATTATACATTTACCAGTTGAGGTCTAGCAACAGAAACATTTATGGTACCTTTATAGTTTTAAAGTAATAGAATATGTTGCTTTACTCATAGGCATATATATATATATATATATATATATATATATATATATATATATATATATATATATATATCATATATACAACTTATCATATACACAAGGCAGAATTTAAACTTTAAAACTTAAACAACAGGGCCAATTGCAAAAAAAATCATGTTGTTGGAACAGTTGTACATATGTAGGCCACCAGATGTCTCTCTTTCCTAATAAACACATGCATGTTCTGAAAATTATTTTTATTTTTGGCTATTATCATTATTCATCCTTCATGAACACAGATCTGTGATGCATCATGACCCTGTCTTGTTTTATGAACTGGAAATGGAGATTCATCTGGCAAGGTCAGCAGCTTAGAAAGTAGGAGAGTGTTCATTAATTCCTGTAGGGCATTACCAATATGATGTGTTCAAATAGTTTACCAAGCAGTACAATGAACAATATGTAATGCTTATTCATTTTGCATTGCTTTGCAGCAAATGTCTGAACATAGCAAGAAAGATAAAAGAATGGCTGCTAGGCATGACAACTTCCCGAAATACCCCTTCTGGATTTTTCTTTTGTTTTATTATACACACTAATTACACTGGGGAACAATTTAGAACACATTTTTGTTGACTTCAATTTTTAAGCTTATTTACACTAAAATAGGTATGCTGATTCTGAAAATGCAGTTAGTTTTCTTCTATCACGTAAGGTTTTTTCTCTCCCGCTTATATTATTGTGATTACTGTAGCGTGGATTTGTATAGGCTATTCATTTACATGCAAGACAGTGTTTAGAGGTTGTGCAATGCTCTACGTAGTGAATAAGCAAAAATTATCTTTCCACTTGCACACGTATTTCTTTTCTTTCAGATCATGTCTGGCTCTGCTGTTTCTCATCATAAGTGCCTAAACATCCCTGATTAATTTTGTTATATCTGTGGCAGTTTCACCATTCCCAGTCAAAGGGCGAACGTCAGCACATTTGTAGAGCAAGTCTATTTGGCATATTTCAAAGTTAAACTTGGTGATCAAGATAAGTCTTGGGCCCCTCATAAGGTGTGCAAACAGTGTGTCAAGGGTTTACGGATGTGGACAAAGGGAACATGTGAGAAGATGCCATTTGGTATGCTTATGGTTTGGCGAGAGCCAGGAGATCATTTGAATGACCCCTAGCATCAGGACTGCTTAGCACCTAGCATCAGAAAAACTTAAAAAAGGAACGAAGGTTCTTTCGAACCAGAGAATTGCATTTCTGCAGTACTTTAGAACTGACAGTGGCTTTGTGTATTGCCATAACATACCTGGTTTATTGGAGGAATAGGGAATTCCAATCTATAACTCAACTGAATAGTGACTATTTATTGATAGCTCAAAGCGGAGCAATATATGGCAATATATTTGGGTCAGTCCCAATTGGCCATTCCGTTTCTCTTTGTGAAGAATATGCGGACATAAAGAGAGCCATTGAGTTGTTGCAATATCACCAACACAATTGGGTCATCTGTGTTGACCTTAAAATGGTATGCTTCCTTCTTGGTCAGCAACGCGGATACACCAAGTATCCCTGTTATCTGTGCATGTGGAACAGCAGAGCTCGTGAGAGGCATTGGGTGGAAAGGAATTGGCCTCCAAAATCTGCCCTAAAACCAGGTGATCCAAACATTCTACATGAGCGACTTGTTGATAGAATAATATATTTCTCGCCTCTGCACATGAAACTGGGTTTGATGAAGCAGTTTCTTTAAAGCTTTGCCAACTGAAGGAGACTGTTTCAACTACCTCATTTTGGAAGTTCCTAGCTGGTCATTTGAAAAAATAACGGCCGGTTTGTTTGATGGTCCACAGATTCGGCAGCTCATCAAAGATGAACACATCTAGACAATGTCAGAAGTCGAAAAGAATGCTTGCTTATCATTCAAATACATTGTCAAGGTCTTTCTTGGAAACACACAAGCAAATAATTACACAGAAATTGTCCAGAAACTCTTGGAGAGCTACAAAATGTTTGGTTGCAATATGAGCATCAAGGTGCATTTTCTGCATTGCCATCTTCCTTACTTCCCGGAAACCTTGGTGCATCAGTAATGAGCAAGGTGAACAATTCCACAAAGATTTGAAGGTCAAGGACTGTATAAGGGTAGATGGGATGTACATATGATGGCTGACTATTGTTGGAGCATCCGGCGAGATTGTACTAACACTGAACACTCAAGGAAAAGCTATAAGCGTAAATTGTTACCCTAACCGCTTACCTGATTAATTTTCAAAATTTTTACTGTAAAAAAAGTGTCAGAGTAACAATAAATCCTTTGTATGAACAAAAAAATTTAAATAAACAGTACATACAAGGTGTTATTACATTATTTTTTCATTGTATGTAAAATTTGTATGTTTTTTGACAAAAATGGAGGGTACCCTCTATCATAAAAACTAGATGTGATAGCGAAAAAACGGGGTCATTTCTTGATTAACCACCCAAAAATGAGTAAAACAAGTATAAGATCTAACTGAACAAAAAATGTGTTTCTCAGTGTTATTAGGTACTATTATTTAGCATCCATTAAGTGAGCAATTTGTAAGCAACAGCACTTAAATACACTGTGACAGTCAAATAATGATTTGTTGGTGTTATGCAGTCAAGTTTTGGTCATATGTGTCTACTTTATCATACCATGTTCCTGTCATGACCTCATAGAACTGGAATATGGCAAGGCCTTCTGTTTGCAATGAGTTTGTCAAACACTTCTTGCAACATGCATTTCCCCATTTTCCAATCTGCCCAGATTCCCAATCAATTACAGGGTTATGCTTACGCAACCATGACATTCAACCATTCATCCTAAAATTAAAGGGGATGAAGGAATGTCAAACAGAACAAATAACATTTCTGAATGGGCACCAAAACCTCAAGAGCTGTGGATGTTGGTTTTCCCTGCTGCAAAGGAGAATCCTCTATAACAAATACACATAATGACTGAGGTTGGTTAACAACTGGAATTCCAAGGGAGCGGGCCAGAGATCTATCTTTAAATTACTGGCAGCACCGCTATCCAGGAATGCCTGGCAATGCTTAGCAGAAGGATTCCAGACAATTTCAACTGGTAACAAGACACGATTAGTTTTCAATGGAAATGCCTGTCTGCCTAGGTGGGTATCCCTGGCTTCTTCCGAGGACAGGTTTGCACGAAGTGCCCACTAGGGATGAGCGAGAAGGCCTCCGACAGTCTTGCGAAAATTTCCTCGAACTTCTGATGGGTCTGGGAAATTTCGGCAAACCGATTTTACAAATTCTATTAAAGTCAATAGGTCGAATTTAATAACAAAGCCCCTATACATGTTAGAACCACCAAATTTGCTGTGACATCAGGCAAATAGGATTTTTGCGTGACGGACAGTGTACAGAAGGCAGCATAAACATTAGGACATTGAGAAAGGGTGGTGCTATGTGTGAAGTCAACCTATTAGCAGCAGTCTCTGCCGTCAAAAAAGCAGGGGACCGCACAGCTAGCTGGCATCATGACCTGGATGACTTGTGTTAGGACTGCCACCCATAAAGTTGTGGAGAAGTAGCGCTGTGACATTTGGCAAAAAGATGGAGGACCAGAGATGGAGCGTGGGTCAGCAACAGCAGTAGCAGTGTGTGGCCTCTGGTCAGCTTTTGCCAGGGAGACCGCATTGGTAAGTGACATGGAGAGCTGGGTGTATTGCATTGTCAATGCCAGCCAGAAGTGTGTAATACAATTTTAGTGAATAGAGTACTCACAGGGGATAGCAGCAGCAGGAGGAGGCAGTGGGCCCTGAGACGGAGCATGGACCGCATTGGTAACTGGCATCTAGAGCTGAGTGTAGTGCAACATCAATGCCACACAGAAGTGTGTAATAAAATATTAATGAATGGAATACTGGACAGGCGGCAGCAGAAGGAGGAGGCGGTGGGCCCTCAGACGGAGCATGGACTGCATTGGTAACTGGCATCCAGAGCTGGGTATAGCGCATCGTCAATGCCACCCAGAAGTTTGTAATAAAATTTTAGTGAATGGAGTACTGACAGGCGGCAGCAGCTGGAAAAGGAGATGGGCCTTGAGACGGAGCGTGGACCCCATTAGTAGCAGGAGGCAGCAGGAGGAGGAAGCGGTGGGCCCTGAGACGGAGCGTGGACCATATTGGTAACTGGCATCTAGAGCTGGGTGTAGC
>NC_092865.1:73621551-73694464 GCF_032062135.1 Pyxicephalus adspersus | reverse complement strand
GACATCTAGAGCTGGGTGTAGTGCATCGTCAATGCTACGCAGAAGTGTGTAATACAATTTTAGTGAATGTAGTACTGACAGGCAGCTGCAAAAGCAGGAGGAGGAGGCAGTGGGCTCTGGGACGGAGCGTGGACCGCATTGGTAACTGGCATCTAGAGCTGGGTGTAGTGCACCATCAATGCCACACAGAACTGTGTAATAAAATTTTAGTGAATGGAGTACTGACAGGTGGCAGCAGCAGCAGCATTGGTAACTGGCATCCAGAGCTGGGTGTAGTGCATCATCAATGCCACATAGAAGTGTGTATTACAATTTTAGTGAATGGAGTACTGACAGGCTTCAGCAGCAGCAGAAGCAGCAGGAGGAGGCGGTGGGCCCTGAGACGGAGCGTGGACCATATTGGTAACTTCCATCTAGAGCTGTGTGTAGTGCATCATCAATGCCACATAGAAGTGTGTAATACAATTTTAGTGAATGGAGTACTGACAGGTGGCAGCAACAGCAGGAGGAGGCGGTGGGCCCTGAGATGGAGCGTGGAATGTATTGGTAACTGGCCTCTAGAGCTGGGTGTAGTGCATCGTCAATGCCACACAGAAGTGTGTAATACAAATATCTTAAATTTGTGATTAAACGTAGGAGGGCCAGACCAAGATGTTTTGTGCGCCAGCACTGGTACTGTGGTCTGTGGTGCGGGAAGCAGTAGGCAGGTAGACGATATTGCTAGTTTGCATCATGAAGTGGATGACATGAATGCCAACCCTCAATCTTACAATACTTAGCTGAAAAATGAGGCAAAGGCAATGGTACCTATCAGTGTGGCAGTTTGTTGGCCTCTCAAAAGCAGCAGAAATGTTAAGTATATTGCTAGCTGGCACAATGGCAAGTATGACATTGGCAAGGGTGTTGGTGATAGACTCTGCACAGGAGCAGTGTGGGCTCACAGAGGCATCTTGGTTGGCCAGTGAGTCCTTGTGTCAGTTCTTAAGTGACATCTGGAGTGGGGGTATGATAGTTGTTAGTTTCCCACCTTTCGTTCATTTTCAAAAAGGTGGGGGGATTGACATTTTCCAGCGGCACTGAAGGTTCTTTCGGACACAACACTGGATGTTGGGCACAAAAGAAGTTTGATAACATGATGCCTGCTTGGTATATTCCACCACCACTTGGCACTGGCCCTCAGGTCACGAAAGGGAGCCGAGTCCACAAGGCTGTACGGCAGTAGCTGCAAGGCCAATAGTTTGGCTAGAAGTGAATTGAGTTCAATGACTCTTTTGTTGGTCGGGTCCATAGCCTGATGCCTTGTGCAGAACTCCGGTAGAGTGGGCTGAAGGGACTCGGAGCTAGGGAAGCTGAAATGGTCACTGGACGACCCATCTTGCAGCGACAAACGTCGTCTGACACCACAAAACCTACTAGCAGAAGCTGATACTTCCTCGCCGCTAGAAGTCTGGCTGGCACCAACCTCCTGAGACATAGTAGCAATGACAGTTGGAGGTTTAGAAGGAGTCAATGGGGGTGGAAGAAGATACGATGACGTGGTTGCACCTCCTTCAAGAGAATGCAAGTACTGCTTCCACTTTAGTTTGTGGTTCTTGCACATGTGGGAAAGCAGGGATGTTGTACGCAAATGTGATCCCACCATGCACTCGTCATCATCTTTCAGCGTGAAAATGACCACACTGGAAAGGTGCGTGCATTCACTCTGCTGGTCTTTTTCTTTGCCTGCCTCTGCTTCTTCTGGGTGCCCTACGTCTGCTCTAGCTCCACCTCCCCCACGGTCATATCGTCTCTGACTGTTCCCCAGCTTGTGCCCACTCCTCTGTCTCTTCTTTGGGACTCACATGAAGCAGATTGGCAGCCCCTTCCATCCCCAGTCTGTTGCTGCTGTTGCTGCCTTTCCTCTACGTCTGTTTCGGAACTGCTGCTAGCCCTTACACGCACCAGTGGTTCCCAGATGACATCACGGTCATCATCATCCTCATTTTCATCTAAGCCAACCTCTGCAAATGCAGCCACTGATCTAGAACCCTCGCCCAGCAAGTCCTGACCACACTCTCCAAGGGTTTCAAAGTCTGCCTCCCCCTCTGAACTTCGCACTGACAGATCCTCAGGGTGTTCGTCAAAAAATATGGGAAAGTCATCCGGAGGTACAGGCACATTAGCCATGCTAACTCCTGTGTTTGTTCCTGTCACAGCTGTGCTGGTTCCTGCTGCTGCAGAAGAAGGCCTGCTGCACTTGAGGCGCCTGAGACCCAGTCCACAATCCTCTCCACATGATGTGGCTATATGATTGTATTCCGGCCTCTCAATACATCTACCAGTGTACTGGTGGTCCGCACACATCTCAGACCTGTTTGACAACTTGTGCTGCTGCCTCCAACAGTTTGTTGCTGCTGTTGTCCTACAGTGGCGAGCTCCCCGGGGGGTATGCCCCCTGTCATATGTGGCAGGTCGCCCAACGCCACTCCTTCCTTTGAGTCTACCTTTCATCTTTTACTTATTCGGGGAGATATGCACCTGTACCAAACAGTTTCTTTGGTAAATAAGAACAGGTATCAAACTCTGAAATATCTGTATTTATTTTACAGTAGTCCAGAAATTTCACTGTACCAAATGGTCTTCTTTTGTAAATAGGAACAGGTATCAAACACTAAAATATCTGTATTTATTTTACACTCCTACACTGACCCTCTCACACTACACGTTTTTCCCTGCGTCTATCCTATACACAGAACATAAGATGGTGTGACTAACCCCTCTGTCCTTTTCTGTATATATATGCATGTGCTCAGAAATCTCCTGATTGGCTGCTGGGCCTTGCTGTGCACATCCTTGGAGCAAATGATTCGCTCCCCGCCGCGATTCCCGCTGAAATTTCTCTGTGTTACTGCCCCCTGCTTTTTACCTCTTTTGTTCGGGGAGAACACAGCCTCATGGTGAATCACAAGGCCATTCCCGCTTCCATGTTCGGTAAGCGAGAAAGGCCCGATTTGACGCGAAATTGAATTTACAAATCTCGCTTGCTCATCCCTAGTGCCCAGGTTCTCCACAATACAGACAGAGCCATTGGGACCTTCTTCTCAACATTTCTGTTGCTGACAGCCTGCAGGAGCCCAGTTGCATTGGTTCCTAGATCGGAGATGGAGGAGGACTGGGCTCAGAAGGGGTCGGGGGTCCTGAGGGTCTGGCATATAAAAAACACTCACTCACGAACCCTGCGGTCAACCCTGAAGACCAATTGGATAGTCTCATACAAAGAATTTGGCAATGGATGATTCACAAGAGTATCCTTAATGGCACTGAACAGACCCAGGCGAAAATGACTGCAGAGTGCGGGATCACTCCACTGTGAACTGACGGCCCAGCTGCGAAACTCTGCAGCATACTCATTGACTGTCCTGAGGTCCTGAGAAAGACTACGGAGTTTGGCCTCTGCAGTTGAAGCCAGGTCAGGGTCAGCATACAGAATACCCATGGCCTTGAAAAATGCATTCACTGAAGATAGGGCTGGGTCCTCCTGAGGCAGATTGAAGGCCCAAATCTGGGAATCAGCCTGGAGTAGGGAGATGACTAGGCCCGCTCTCTGAGATTCAGTGCTGGATGAGAGTGGCCGCAGCTGTAAGTAAAGCTTGCATGGAAATTTGCAAATTTTTGGCGGTCGCCTAAAAATTCTCTGGATAAGGAATCTTGGGTTCCACTGGAGAGACCGTCATAGCAGGATCCAGATTCTGCCTTTGAAGCTCCTGAGAAGCCACGCAATGTTCTAACTGGTTAACAGCATCTGTCAGGAACTGTATTTGCTGGCAGAGATCCTCCATGACAGTGGGTAAATTGTTTGGCCTGTTATAATGTAAGGCCCTGGTCGGTACCAGTATTCTCCAGACACCAGTCCCCCAATCTAACGCCACAGTCTTCACCCTATAGCAGTCCCTGCTCAGCCTCAGGAGACTAGTTGTGTCTCCCAGCACTCTGTTGCCCCCAGGACTTGCAGTGCACAAGGGATAGTGTCTGGGGATAGACCGGCACCTGACCAGGAGCCCAAGGATTCACAGTACAGGATTACCAGGGAATCCAGAAACAAGCCAAAGTCAAACACAGGAGATCAGTCCACCAAAGGAAGTACAAAGGAAAAGGCAAAAGCAAAGTCAGGGTTACAGGCAAAGGTCGGTCCAGGCTGAGTTCAAGCAGATAGGCAGGAACAGCCAAAGGTCAGCAACAGAAAAATATTTAGAATCTCTCCAGCACAGATAAGCCCAGCTAAACGCTATAACAGGGCCTGGTGACTGAGAGCAGAGAGGCTCTAAAGTCCCAGCAGCCAATAGCAGTGCAGGGCTGAGTCAGGAGCTGATCAGCCTCTAGAATCCCCTTCAGCTGTGCACAGCCGAACAAGGGATGCTGGGGATGCCATAAATCCATTAGGCTGCACGGCTAAAGGGAAGCACGGGATGCTGCTATCTTAGTTCCACTGGCTGCTGCAAATGACATTTCCAGACAGAAAAAACAGTGTTTTATATTGTGATAGCACACAGCACGGAGTTGTCGGCCAGATGATCTCCTAGCACTGTTGCTGTTTTCCATCCTCTTTAAACATCAAAGCTGATTTACTAAAAGAACAGCGCTGGATTTGGTAATAGGCCACGTAAGGCAGTGGCCACTTGGTGTGGCACCCAGATAATAGAAAGTGTGCCAATTTGCAGCGCCTCATAGAGTAGCAGCTTACAGAAGAGGATCACGCTCAGCCGGCTATGTTGTCACCACCCATTGCCTGCTTCACGTCTGAAACATTGGGAATGGCACTACATTATCCTCTCTACTCCTCTAGATGGTCAAGTTTCTGGGAATGAACACCGACAAATCATTCCCCCACACTGAAAACACAACAGGAGAAGGACCATGTCATTCTATTCAAGATGCCCAACGCGATTCTTACACAGTAACAAATGCCTCAACCTCCAACAATGATGACACGGTGCAACCTGAATATACACTGATCGTGGATGTGGTAGCGATATTCCTGAGACCAACATTGCAAGAGGCCATCGATACAGCAATCAGTATGGTGATACTATCCTTTAGACAAGAACTAAAAGACCATTCCCATAGACTTAGCAATGCCGAAGATAAATTCATGTTGAAGACCAGCTTGTACAATCTCAGGGCATTATTACTGCTATGGGCAAGCATGTTGATAGTTTAGCAGATAAAATTGACGAGCTTGGGAATACCAACCACAGGAACAACCTACGCATTGTAGGGGTACTAGAGAAATACTCTCCAGACCAATTTTCTCAGCTCTGCTCCTCTAATATCCCATCACAATTAGGGATACCCAAACCACGTCTGTTAGAGAGAGCTTATCGCTTAGACCCTCAACGAAAGGACTGCATCAACCCCAGACCTATAATCGCCCGTTACCGGGACTATGCAGACAGATCAGCTATACTACAATCTTATAGAAACCAGCGTGATCTACCACTAGAGGGCGCAAATCTTTTCATCTTTTCAGATTACTTAGCAGAGGTTTCAGGCGAAAGGAAAATGTTTGAAAAGATATACTCCAGGATGAAAAGCAGATAAAGCCAGGATGAAAAGCAGATAAGAGATCTTCTAATTTTTCTTCAATAAGCCCTTTAATTTTTATCAACAATTTCTAACACATGAAAGGCCTAAAGTGGCACAAAATCCACTGTACTTTACTAACCGGGTATGTATCTGCACAAAATTGCACTTGTTTACATGGTATCTTTGAGGGAAAAGGGAAGTCCCTTAAATCTTGAGTTTTGTTGGATGTACTTTGATACAATCCCCACTGTCCTACCTTACCATCCCTTTCTGATCTTAAACTTGGACTTTTTGAATAAATGGGCTACCACCAACCTAACAATTATTAATGCCATCCCATCATCTGCTCAACCAAGTGACACTTGGAAGACCTATCCTACATGGGACTCTATTGGGCACTATTATTTTATTGGTTTAGACGAACTGAACAGTATTTCTTAGTACACCATGAGAATGGTTTGCACTTTTATTTTAGTATTTACATTCTTTAATGGTATGGTACGTATAATTTCCTGGCATGTCAAGGGACTTAGGTGTCCAAATAAGAGTATGTCAGTTCTAAGGCACTTGAAAAGCAGACATCGCACAGTTACAGGAAATGCATTTTACATGAGGAAGATTTTGATAGGATGCAAAATTACGGGTGGGCAAGGTCCCATGCTCTCTAGCAGTAGGCAGGAAAGCAGAAGTTCTCATCCTCATGCATAGAAATTTAAAGTTTAAAGTGGTATCATCTGCCTGTGATAAGGTGGGAAGGATTTTGCAACTAACATTAAGGTTTACGGATACGGAATAGTCACTCTTTAATATATATGCACCAACTTCCCCCTTGAGTACTTTCTTACAAGAAGTGACTAATTGGATCACTCAAGATCCTCCTACCAATAAAATAGTAGGGGGAAACTTCAACACTGTTATGCACGCATGTGAGGATAGAACCTCTGATTATGGTCAGAGTACTTGGGGGATGTCTCCGTGTACTCCCAACACAGAGAGACCCCATCTCACTGGGTAACTTACTAGCGGAATTTGAGCAAACCACCCACCTACATGATTGTTGGCGTTGTCAATTTCCAACTGAAAGGCAGTACACCTTTTTTTTTCACGTACACACAATCAAGGATTGATTACTTTTTTGAACTGATTCCCTTTTATACCTTGTATACAAACCAGAAATCGTGACCATAGCACTTTCTAACTATGAGACTATAACTTTGACTTTTACAGGATACACTGCCCCAGGGTGACTCATGGCTGTCGAGAGTCCCCTTATACCTGGGTAAGGATTGGGTTTTTCAAGCAGAATTTAAGTCGAGATGGACAACCTACACAGCCATGAATATAGAGCACAAGGACAACCCTATTCTCTTTTTGGGAAGGAGGCGAAGCGTACATGAGAGGGTGTATCATTTCTTATGTCACCACCCGTAAGAAAAATGCTTGGATAGCATACCTAAAGGCCCATCATAATCTACGCCAGGCACAAAGAGTATGTACAGAGAGTCCATTTCTGGCCCATAAAAAATCAAAGTTGTCTGCCAATTTTGGTAACTGGTCTGAAAAACATCTAGACCTGCATCTACAAAAATTTGGAAATAAATCTTGGAAACTATTAGCTAATCTAATATGTCCTCAATCTTAGAAAAGTTCTATAAAAATGTATACCAAACAAACAATAGCTCCATCCAGGGCATCACAATGTTTTGAGAACGTTTTGTTACCTACCTTAATGGAGCGGCGTTATTTCTTCTATGGGTTATAGAAAGGCGCCAGAACCTGATAGTGTACTATAAAATCCTCAAGAATGAAAACACTTTTTTTTAGCTTTGTGTACAGGAAGGAAAATGGTAGAGCTCAAGTCCAAATTCATAATAGTAATGTCACAGTAATGTCACAATGGTTTAAAACTGATATGATTGAGAAACAGTTGCAAAATTAAGGTTGACAAAGCACAAGGACTTGATGGAGTACATCCACATGTCCTCAGAGAGCTGAGCTTAGTTATTTCAAAGCTAATATTTCTAAATTTATAGACTCTTTAGTCACTGGCATAGTACCAATGGTTTGGCGTAATTCCAATGTGGTTCCTATCTTCAAAAAGGGAGCAAAGTCATTATCATAAAACTAGAGACTGGTTAGTTTAACATCCATAGTTGGAAAGGTCCTTAGAAGTGTTTCATTGAAAAGTATGCTTCCCCATTTGGGATAAAAAAGAATCAGGAAAAAGGGGCGAAAAGTATACCAGATAGGGAGATTTTAATGGTGCCAAATATCAAAGTAAGATAAAATTGTATATTTTATTCACACATTAATATAAAAAAGTATTCATTATGTTTTGTTGTACACAAATTGTATACACATATGAATCATAAAAGCAAACATTGAGGCCTCAAAAGGCACTAGACATAAAAGCTAAAGAAATCAATATATTATGACACATAAGTATGACCTTAGTAGAACAACATGAATAAAAAATATATAAAACAAAGATTTGCAGGGATGTGAATATTGGATCGTTGCCTATTTACTTAAGCAAGCATAAGTATATAAATAGGCTTCACAATAAATGCCATTAATAGTGAGAAAGGTTAAATTGTCAGAAAGTCAGCTCAAAGAATACATAGAGTAGCAAAACTAACCTGTGTCCAAAGTCAGAAGGCTTAAAGCGTACCTGTTGGAGTGCACAACATGAATTGTAAAAAATCAGCACTTATGCATATTCAATTTCAAATGATGGGTTCCATGTGACTGTTGGAAAGCCTTGATGGGGGTTGCCTTTGAAATGTCAATGAGGGGGAGGCGTGACCTGGAGATCGTGGTGTGAGCAGCACATTGAGAGAGCTCCCTGCCTGCACCGGCTTCCTATCAGTCATCACTGGTCAACCATCAACTGCTCGTACTCTGTTTCACATGCCGGGATCTAAGAAGGTCAAAGATGCCAAATGGACACCGAGTCGGCCGGGTTTGCTGTGGTATTTCTTCAAAAATGGCGGCTGCACGTGGTGAGCCTGGAGACGTAGAGATCCCTGATGATCTCAGGGAAGCCCCTGCATCATCAGAACAGAGCCCAAGCCCTTCTGAAGTCTCCTCTCCAGGATTTTTACGATTTAATCCACAGTCAGAATCCTCCCGAGAGTCGTTCGCCCTCAGACTTGTGGGCTCTGTTACACTTCCTCCCTTCAAAAGGAGACAAGGAAGCGCTGGCAGAGCACATAGAAGGATCTCTGAGTAAAGAAATCTGTAACCTGCATTAGAACCTCACCAACATTAATGCCAAGGTTCGTAAATTAGAAACCACGGCCACGCAAAGGGATGCAAGGTTAGTGAAATTGAAAAATTTACATTCTCAGATGCGATCTCTCCTAACATCTCTCTGAGAGTTAATGATGAGGAAATCGGGGGCTCAGAAATAATGTAAGGCTGTGGGGCATACCGGAAGCTACTTTTAATGCAGATTTGAGGAATACAGTTGTTGCAATATTGAACTAGCGCTAGACTGTGTAGGCGATGTGGATATAGAGCTGAATCGTGTTCATAGGGTTAGTCAGCACAGAGGCTCCACTAACGAGTATCCGAGAGATGTGTTATGTAGAGTACACCACTACAATTTAAAAGAGCTGATCCTCCAGAAAGCCTGGCGCAAAGGGCCCATTGATTTTGATGGGGCATGCATTCAAATCTTTCCCGATTTATCAAACTGCACGCTGCACATGCACAGAATTCTACGACCATTATTGGAGCTTATCACTACGCATGCAGCTACTTAACAATGTGGGCATCCTTTCCCCCTATTGGTGTTGAGGAATACCAGCACCTTTGCATTGCACAACCCTGCTCAGCTACCAGCATTGTTTGAATTTCTTAAAGCGACCCTGATTCCAATACCCAACTGGTAGAGATTACAGAGGAGCTACTAGGGTCTCCCATAAGCTACGTACACACTTCCAATTATTATCGTTGGTAAACGAACGACGAACGATCCTGCACGATATCTGCGAACGATCGTATAGCACCGATCCTGTACATACAGATAACGACACGATCGTTTGTAGATATTGTACACACAATAGATGCGATCGTTTGAACGATACAGGAAGTTACGTGCACCACAGGAACATTCGTTCATCACGCATGCTCAGACCATGGACGATCAATGAACGATCGTACACACGAACGATGGTCAACGATCGTCGTCCAATCCGATCCGCCGGTCCGGTCGTTCATTTCCAACGACTTTCCTCGTTCGTCGGCGTCGTTGGTTACTTTTTTTACGAACGATTTTTGACCAATCGATCGTTCGTCGTTCGTCGTTGACCAATCGATCGTTCGTCGTTCATTTTGAACGATAAAAATTGGAAGTGTGTACGCAGCTTTACACTTGCACCTGAATCCTGAACAGTTTTTGACATTACCTCCTGGCTTCAGGACGCATTCATTTTCTGGGTCACCTTCTTAATTCTAATGAAAGCAATGCCATTTATTTTCAATTGAATTGATTTACCTCAGTCCATCTTTAAAGTACACGTCCATCACCAGGACACTGGACCATATAGTATAATGAGGGAAGGTGAATGCATACACAAATGCTATTGATTCTTGGTTACCTTAAATAAAGGGACACAAAAATGTTTGCAACTTATCTTGTACCCTTTAATGGTAATAGTTAGTAAAGTGGAATGTTACCCTTATATATCTAGTGATTGATGTGGACATGCTTAATCCACAAACCAAATATACAGGGTTTAAATGCTCGCAAACCAAGTTTGTCAGTCCTTATATAGAGGGTTTTTATTGTTATTGGAGTGCTTTATCTTCTTCAAAGCTGTACCCAAAAAGTTAAATGCTACCTTTATGTTTCTAAGTAATGGTTCTTCTGCAGAAATGTCTTGACGAACTGTTTTTGTTTTAGAATGAAGGCTCCCCCCTTTCGTACCTTGCTAATACCCAACCCGGAAATGTTTTCTTTATTCTTAAAAGATAAATATACTTGTTTTATTTGCAAACGGTTGACAATTTTCTGTTTTAATCTATTATAAAGGCTGGTGCTGCTCCGCTGTCGTCCCTTGCACAACTCTCACATAGGGTACCATACCTCTTTAAGGAAGCACAGAGGAAGCAACTTGGAATTTGGTTTCTAAATACTCTTCACTTTTTTCTTCTTCCTCCACACCCCCTCACTTCACCCCATAGCCACACCCATACCTGTGTTACTCTTCCACAATGGGCACAAGTGACACTTTTAAGATATGGCAGGACAAACCATGATGTCAATAAAAACCACATCTATTAATGCCAAAGGTCTCAACTCCCCTACCAAGCTATCTGTTTTATTAGGAGAGCTAAGTAGGATGCAATGTCACATTGCATTCATACAGGAGACCCATGTAAGGCATGACAAAGTTACTTCGCTACGAAACAATCACTTCCAACTAGCTTACCACTGTTCATCCCCAGATTCCAAATCCAGAGGGGTCAGCATTTTATTGAGCAGATACCTACGATTGTTTCTGACAAAAATACGTACAGATCCAGAGAGAAAATGTATTATCATACAGTGTTCAGTTGATTCTTAACTGTTCACGTTTGTCAATTTATATTTACCCAACACGAACCAGCTGTCCTCTTTGGAAGGCATGTTGGAAGCCATAGATGACCAGGGAACAAGCACTATCATTATAGGCGGTGAATTTAACATGGCATTAAATCCCAGTTGTGACATCTCCAAGGGCACCTCAAACTTTCCTTTTTCGCGCCACAAACGATTGACGCCCACCCCTTTAATCCCAAATTAGTAGACATCTGGTACATCCAACACCTCAATGTCAAAGATTTTATGTTTTACTCACAAGTCCATAAAACTTTTTGGTTCCACATCACAGCATACCAATGATACAGTGATCCGAGACTGTATCAATCTCTTTTTTCCGACCATGGTCTGGTATCTATTACAATAGAAATGGCTTCCCATATTCACAAGTACAACACTTAATGAGTAGCTTAATGAGACTGTACTAGACATACCTGAAGTTTACAATAAAATAGACAAAGAACTAACAGGCTTCGTTTGAGGCCTGTTCATAAGGGAAGGAAGCAGACTTAAAAAACTCAGGAAACACAAATTAGACTTTTTGCTAATGGAATTCCACCATTTAAAATTGTGTCATAAAAAACACCATACTGCAGAAGCTAAGCTACTTTCAGTTAGAGAACAACTCAATTCCATGTTCCGTTACAAAGCTAAAACACATATAAATCAGTGCAAACGGTTCTTTTATGAACACTCCAATCACTGCGCCAAGGCCCTAGCTTGGGGCCATATGCGCGAAATAAGCCTCTACTTACACACCTAGCATCAAAGATTCATCCGGAAACATAAGCCACTTCACAAAAGACATAGCACATGCCTTTCATAAGTTTTAGAAAAAACTATACAATCTCCCAGAGATGTCCAACTAGACAGGTCTGGAACTTAGCAATAACAGGAATCGAAAATATCTTGAGTTTGGTGTACCCAGGGTCACAGAAGAGGATATAGAGACATTGGAAAAGCCCATCACGCTTACAGAAATACAAAAAACCATTTCTCACGCTAATGCGGGCAAAGCTCCAGGGCCAGATGGCCTAACACTATTATACTACATAAAAATATCTGAGTGTACTAGGGCCACATTTGGTAGACACATTTAATGCCATATCTCAAGGTCATCTACCTTTGAAAGATACCCTAGCAGCTCATATTTCTGTCCTTCTAAAACCTGACAAAGATCGCCAAGCTTGCTCTAGCTATACCCTATTTCCTTGCTGAACCGTGATCTGAAGCTATTTGCTAGTGTGCTGATGCAAAAATTGACACCAATTCTGAATAGATTAATTCATCTGGACCAGAGTGGTTTTCTGCCAGTTAGGGAGGCTAGGGACAATACCATCTGTACGCTAAATATATTAGACTATTTGCATACCCAAACAATTCCGTTTCTATCAACTATGCTTCTATCAACAGACGCAGAGAAAGCCTTTGACCAAGTTGATTGGTCATATCTTCACACATTATTTCAACATATTGGCCCTCCGCAGCTGACTCTTCAATGGATATGAGCCCTGTATTCAGAACTGACAGCGCAAGTGAAAGTCAATGGCAAATTTTCACAACCATTTTCAATTAACAATGGCACGAGGCAAGGATGCCCCCTGTCTCTGTTACTATCCTCACATTGGAGGATAAATGCTGCAGAATATCAGGTTAAATATAAATATAAATAACAATTGGCAACACTGAACATAAAACAGCAGCATTTGCCGATGACTTACTATTTTACATAACGGCGCCGACCACTACACTTCCTAATCTCCTAACTGAACTCCAACATTTTGCTAAACTGTCAAATTATAAAATAAATCTCCAGAAATCAGAAGTCCTAAATGTCACCCTCCTGAAAGTAACCCAAACAGCTCTCCAGCCTAATTTCCCATTTTGGTAGACAACCTCTTTACCTAAGTACTTAGACACACAGATCCCATCTAATATAGCACAAGTGATGGACCTGAATTTCATTTCACTTCTTAACGTGGTTCGAAAGGATTTGCAGGGATGGCGCCAGATGACATTCACCTGGTTTGGGAGATGCAATATTTTAAAGATGAATGTCATGTCTCGGTTTTTGTACCTCCTTCTGGCGCTTCCTGTAAAAATCCCAGAATATGTGTTGAAAAAATTTAGGATGGAATTCACTAAACTTATCTGGCACTTGGATACCCCCCACATTATTGTGAACACACTCAGGCTTCCCAAAATACAAGGGGGAATGCCCTTTGCAGACCCAGTTTTGTACCAAAGGGCAGTACATATCGCACCTCTGATGGATTGGTGCACTAATTGACAAACAAAACTCTGGGTACATCTAAAAGATGCGATTAGCCCAATCCCACTCCACAGCCTTGTTTGGGCCCCTGACTCATGCACCAAACGCATGCTGAAACACCCACTAATAGGCTAACTTCATGTGGTGTCCAAGTTTTTCAAGTCACACTCATCTGTTACTTATCCCTCTCCCATGTCACCTGTTCTTGGGCACCCTGATTTCCCCTTCTGCCATACAGACCTCGATTTTCAGAGGGTGGAGAGAAAAATGTTCATATCCTGCTCTACATTTCATAGCAAATGACACATGGGCGTAAGTAACACAATTACAAATGGAAAGGGAACTTCCAGTGCTGAACGTTTGGCGCATTTTACAGCTAACATACCTACTGAGATTGTTACCCTCACCGACACAGTTTCAACGCCCACTGCTCTCCTTAGAATCAGTGTGCCTCAGAGCAAGGCAATTTAGGGGTACCCTTTCCTACGTCTATAAAACGTTATTGGACACACAAATACAGACTGCACCTAAATTTATTGCTAAATGGTAAGAGGAATTAGGCATGTCCTTTACGGACAAACGGAGAGATTTATTGCTCCATTTTGGATAAAGCAACAAATACCAAGAGGTCAACTATAAAATGACCCGCCGGTAAAGAACCTCAGTTAAATTAGCGAAGATATACTCAAAAGCTGACGACAGGTGCTGGAGATGTAAAGCAGCACTAGGTACGCTCTTACATATTCTCTGGGACTGTCCGATCCTGCCGGGATTTTGGGCTGGGGTTGCTGACATTTAGGCTTACAAATACAGACATAACAAAAAGAGCTGAGATGGCTCTCCTCCACGTTTCTAGCTTGTCAAAAAGAGGTACAAGCATTCACTACTGCGGCACTTGCTCAATGCAGCAAAGGCATGTATACCGGCATGCTGGAAGCAGGAGAACCCTCCAACGGTAGGCGAATGGCTGAGGAGAGTGCGTGATGTATACTGTATGGAGGAATTAATGACCTTAGGCAGCGAGAAAGCAGAAAAGTTTACTTAAACCTGGTATTATTGAATTCAATATAGCACTACATCAGAATTCAACAAACCTCAGAATGTTTCCCAATAAAACCCAAGCTTTACTGACCAAAGTTGAAAGGCCTACTTTAGCAGCAAGTAATTACCAATAAGAAGCCTATATTCCCTCCCGCCCGCCCCCCCTTCAAGTCTCTCCCCACCCTCTGCCCTTGTTCTTTTTTTAGTTTCTTTGTTTTGTCTTTTAGTTTACTGTTTCTGTTAGAAATGCAAAATAGAGGTGCTTGGGTTCTCCATAAGATTTATTCAGAATTGATGTTTAATATGTCTGGCATGTATTTGTATATTGCTATATTGAGGACAAATCTAGCAGGATGACTCCAGCTGGGGCTTGGATCCATGGAACTGGAAGGAAAGGTAATACCATCTTGAACAGGAAGATCACACCATACCAGGTGTGAGGTATGGGGTTGTGCATGGAATCATCTACTTCAAAAACTTCTCCAATCATCCTGCCTGGTGTATAAACATACCTGTTATCTGATATAAACATACCCCCCACAAAGGAGCCTGAACTAGCTGGTCAGCTGAGTGAGAGGACTTTCCCTCAATGTAACAGTGACACCTACTGGAGAATATCAGCGGGCACCTGTGAGCAGTGTATTTCCGGAAGTGGGAGGACACCCAAGTAAGGGGTGGATGCATGGGTGTGGCTGGATGTGGCCAGGGGTCCTGGAGATGTATAAGAAGGGACAACAGCCACAAATCACCCTCCTATATCTCTCTTACCTCATATATTTCTTTTACCTCTTATTACCTCTTATTGCCTATCTCTTACTTACTCTTTCTCTCCAGTCTTCTTGGTACCCAGCCAAGAGGCAGGATACAGAGGACGGACTCTTTGCATAACGTATCATTTTACTTTGTCTATGTGATCATTATTTAGCTTATTGGGAATAATTGTTGATTACTTGGTAATTCTCTTTCTCTGTTAAAAACATTTATTGTTATTTAGGATCTGTGTGATTATTAAGTTACTAGAGACTTGGTAAAGATACAGCTTTCCAGAAAAGGGATAAGCGAAAAATTTTTCCTTCATTATTGGCACCCCAGAACCTAAACTCAGAATTTTCACTTTACATAAAAAGGGTAGACAACCCTTTTATATTAAGTAAAAATTCTGTGTGTTTGTTTTTTTTTTAAGTGTGTGCGTGTTTAAAAAAAAAAGAGTGCAACACTGCACCCTAATTCTCGATTGCCTTAGTCATCCAAGTGCTCTAAGAGCCCAAATTTCCTTATTAAACCAGGACATAAGCCATGTCTTTAGCTGTATAAGCTCCCTCTGCCTTTCCTGTGTTGCGCATGGCACAGACAATAATCCAGAGAATATAGCCTTAGAGGTCCTTTCCTTCAACTTGAAACCTAGTTCTTTAAACTGATTTTTAAGGATTCATCTTCCATCTATCCTGATCCATTGGTTCCAACAAAGACAAGACAGCTAGGTCATGCCCAGCCCCTCCAAGTAATTTTTCAACTCGGTCCACCACATGAACACTGGCACCAGGGAGAAAGCAAACCATTCAGTTAAAGCGATCCAGGCGA
Source organism: Pyxicephalus adspersus (assembly GCF_032062135.1). Lineage (NCBI taxonomy): Eukaryota > Metazoa > Chordata > Amphibia > Anura > Pyxicephalidae > Pyxicephalus > Pyxicephalus adspersus. The sequence continues at coordinate 73,678,421 of NC_092865.1, read as the reverse complement.
CAAACTATCAGTCCTCCTGATCAAAGAATCCCCTATGACAACCAATTGTCTATGCTTTCCTGCATTGCCTTTCCTACCTCTACTAGATTCTACTGCTACCCCTAACAGCCGGCACCTATCTGCAGTTGCCACCATTGGGACTGCTACCTGCACATTTTCACATAACTTTGCAAATTTGTTATGGTGCTCAAACACAGGGCTGACCTTCCTTTTCTGGGTGCCCCTACCACTCCCTCTAACTATAGTAACCCAGCTCCTTATATGTTCATTCTGATTAACCTCTCCACTCTCCACTAGCGTTGAGTGAGCAGGACTTGTAGGTTCAATCTCGAGGCGAATCGGGCCTTTCTCGCTTACGCAAGAACGGCCTTGTGACTCGCCATGAGGTGGTGTTCTCGGCGAACGAAAAAGGGATAAAGCAGGGGGCGGGAACGCCCACTATTTCCACCGAGAATCACGGCTGGGAGCGAATCATTTGCTTCCAGGATGCACAGCAAGGCCCAGCAGCCCAATCAGGAGAGATCTAAACACAGATATATATACAGGGAAGGAGGGAGGGGTTAGTCATTTCATCTTCTGTGTTCTGTGTAAAGGATAGAAGCAGGGAGAGACGTGGATTGTTACAGGGACAGGTTAGGAGCCTTCTGTATATCTGTTCTGAGGGGTTATGCTCAGGATCGCCTTTGCTGGGGTCAAAGGACACTTGTCTGGTTCAACCAGTTCAGATCACACACTGAGGTAAAGGTGTTAAGCTGACTGGTAGTCAGGTTTATTTAAAGGCTGCGGATAACATAACAAAAATAGCAAAAAAAAACCTCGCCTGTCCGGCACTTACTAAACATCAGACTTTCCTGCCTATCAGCTGGAGGGCTTCTCCCTGTCAGCTCCAAACAAAGCTTGCAGCAACCTTCTACTCACTTTTGAGCTCACTCACACCAACTGACTTGAGCTCAATCACCCAAACCGACTTTCTGAGTCTCTCAGCAGAGCTCCTCACAGACCGACTGTCTGTGTCTCCAAACCGAGCTCTCTCTCTCTCACAGTCCACCTGGCTGTGTCTCTCTAAGCCAGGCTGAGTCCGCACAGACCCCTGTCTGTGTCTTTTCAAAATTAGGCTCCTGACTGAGCTCCTGGCTCTGTGATATATCCCCACCCTCAGTGCTGCTTCATTAATTACCTCGCAGGTGAGTTTTCCACCAGCTACTTCACACAGGAGAGGAATCTTGGGCAAATATATCGCCCTTCCACCTCCAATCCTGCATTGGTGTCACACTGTATATATACAAATATTGCAGTTTTTGATGCTACCTGTTCCTATTTACCAAAGAAGCCAGTTTGCCAATTCTGTCCTACTCTCAAAAAAATACAGATATTTCAGTCTGATACCTCTTGCTATTTACCAAAAAAGCCAGTTTGCTACAGAAAAATTTCTGTCCTACTCTAAAAAAATACAGACCTTTCAGTGTTTGATACCTCTTGCAATTTACCAAAGAAGACCTTTTGTTAAAAAAAAAATTTGTCCTACTATATAAAAAATACAGATACTTTAGTGTTTGATACCTTTTGCTATTTACTAGGGATGAGCAAGCGAATAGAACGGCCTTTGTAAATTCGACCGGCGAGACCGAATTTTTGGGACCTGCAAGACCAATCAGGCGAGCAAAGCTATCAGCTATCCCAATTGCTCTTGTAGCACTTTACTAGTTGTATGTGTTCTTAGATAGAGTTTCTCTATCCAAGAACACAGGAGTAGTGTTGTTCGAATAGCTCACTATTCGATTCGACAGCTATTCGGCCGAATATAGCAAAAAAATTTGGGTGGTCGAATTCGAATTCGAATCCCATTAAAGTCAATGGGAGAAAAATTTGGGTTTGTTTCAGCACTGTGTAGAGCTTCTACAGCCTCCAGACTTTGGAATCTGGAAGCCCCCTTTAATAAGAAGACTCCCAGATCTCCACCGCCCCACCCTGGGGAATGAGTACAGGGGTACATAAATCCCCTTCCTCATTCCCTGAAAGGGTTAAAATATAAGTAAAAAATAGGACAAGGCTTTAATTTAAAATTATTTTATTAATGTGTGTGTTTGTGTGATTTAACTTTTTTTCTTTCTTTTTTTTTTTTTTCTTAAATTATTTATTTTGTATCTGTTTTTTAGTTTAAACTTGTTTTTTTTTATTTTTTACAGGTTATCCCACAATGACATTATGAATCATAATGTCATTGTGGGATTCCTGGACCGTGGGACCTGTGCGGTCACAGTTAATTGAAAGCAGGTGCCTTCAATTAGCTGTAACCGCAGGCAATAGGAGGGCAATGAATGGAAATATTATGTCCATTCATACCTCTACTGCTCTGTGATTGGCTGAGAAATAGACCAATCACAGAGCAGTAGAGGTATGAATGAACATAGTATTTCCATTCAACCTCTATTGCCCTTGTATCGCCTCCAGGATCAGGGGAGCAGAGCTGTCAGCATAAAGATCCGCTGATTGCTCTGCTCCCTGAGGAAAGGGAAAGCCTGATCAGGATTTCCCTTTCCTCAGCAACTCAGGGAGCAGAGCAATCAGCGGAGCTTTATGCTGACAGCTCTGCTCCCCTGATTCCCGGAGGATTCCCATGGCTGTATTTATGAATGCAGCGGGGGTAATCCTCCTATAGTGATTTCTTAGATTTCCGATGGTTTCGCAAAATTTCTCCAAAAGTTTGCGGACCCATCGGAACTTCGAGGAAATGTTTGTGAGAATGCCTAAGGCATTCTCGCTCATCCCTACTATTTACCAAAGAAGAACGTTTGGTAAAGAAAAGGTCTGTCCTACTATATAAAAAATACAGATATTTAAGTGTTTGATACCTCTTGCTATTTACCAAAGAAGCCAGTTTGGTAGAGAAAAATTTCTGTCCTACTATTAAAAAAATACAGAGATTTCGGTGTTTGATACCTGTTCCTATTTACCAAAAGAAACCATTTGGTACAGGTGCATTTTTCCCCGAATAAGTAAAAGATGAAAGGTAGACCCAAACTAAGGGGTGGTGTTAGGCGACCTGCCGCATCTGGCAGGGGGCATACTCCCCAGGAGTTCACCATTGTAGGACAGCAGCAGCAGCAAACTGTTGAAGGCAGCAGCACAAGTTGTCAAACAGGTTTGAGATGTGTGCGGAGCACCAGTACACTGGTAGATGTATTGAGAGGGCAGAATACAATCATACAGCCACATCATGTGGAGAGTATTGTGGACTGGGTCTCGGGGCCTCAAGTGCAGCAGGTTTTTCTTCTGCAGCAGCAGCATCCAGCACAGCCGTAGCAGGAGCAAACACAGGAGTTAGTGTGGCTAATGTGCCTGTACCTCCTGATGACTCTCCCTTGTTGTTTGACAAACAGCCTGAGGACCTGACCCTTTTCAGAGGATTTCAGAGACCCTTGTAGAGTGTGGTCAGCACTTGCTGGGCGAGTGTTCTAGATCAGTTGCTGCATTTGCAGATGTTGACTTAGATGAAAATGAAGATGATGATGACCGTGATGTCACCTGGGAACCACCGGTGCGTGTAAGGGCTACCAGCAGTTTCGAAACAGAAGTAGAGGAAAGGCAGCAGCAGCAACAGCAACAGACTGGGGATGAAAGGGGCCGCCAATCTGCCTCATGTGAGTCCCAAATAGGATACAAAGGAGTGGGCACAAGCAGGAGAACAGTCAGAGACGATGTGACCATGGGGGAAGTGGAGCTGGAGCAGATGCAGGGCACCCAGCAGACTCAGGCAGGGCACCCAGCAGACTCAGGCAGGTCAGGCAAAAAAAGAGCAGTGGAGTGGTTGCACACACCTCTCCAGTGTGGTCCTTTTTCTTGCTGAAAGACGACGACGAGTGCGTAGCAGTCTGCATCCTGTGCCACAGGCACATCTGCAGAGGACAGGCTGGATCACATTTGGGTACAACGTCCCTTCTTTCCCAAATGCGCAAGAAACACAAACCAAAGTGGGAGCAGTACTTGCGTTTTCTTGAAGGAGGTGCAACAACGTCATCCTCTCTTCTTCCACCTACATTGACTCCTTCTCCACCTCCTTCTACGTCTAAGAAGGTTGGCGCCAGCCAGACTATCAGTGGCGATGAAGTATCAGCTTCTGCCCACAGGTTTCATGGCGTCAGACGTTTGTCGTCACAAAATGGGTACTCCAGTGACCCCTTCAGCTCCACTAGCTCCCAGTCCCTTCATCCCACTCTACTGGTGTTCTGCACAAGGCATCAGCCTATGGGCCCAACCAACAAGAGAGTAATCAAACTAAATTCACGTCTAGCCAAAGTTTTGGCCTTGCAGCTATTGCTGTACAGCATTGTGGACTCCCTTCAGTGACCTGATGGCCTGTGCTGAGCGGTGGTGGAATATACCAAGCAGGCATTACTTCTCCCGCACAGCTTTTCCCAGTTTACATGCGCATGTAATGGAAAACCTCTCCCGGGCATTGGAATTCTCAAGGTCTAGCCAAATCCACGTCACCATGGACAGCTGGACAACCAGGCATGGAGTGGGATGCTACCTGTCCTTCACCACTCACTGGGTGGTCTTGCATAGCTCAGTGGGCAGTAGTCTGCAAGAGGCATTACAGCACCTGGTACCCCCACTAAGGGCTGTGGTGGGAAAGCATGGGCCACCTAAGTACTTTCCCTCCTTCTCCTCCTGCATTCCTCGAACCGTTAACCCTCTCTTGTCGACACTCCTCCTGAAAGGCCTGCAGTGGAGGGCACGCCACTATGGCTCCCTCGAGCACACGCATTGCCAGGCAGTGCTGAAACTGGTGTCCTTGTGGGAGAAAAGTGACACCTCCAGAGAACTCTTGTCCGCTTTGCACAGAGAGGTTGAAGCTTGGCTGATGCCCTCCCGGCTCAGAACAGGCAACGTAGTGTGCGACAATGGGGCTGTAAGGAATGTAATTTTGCTGAGTCTTGAGTTAAGTTGTTTTTTTCTATATTTTGCAGATAATTGAGTTGTGTCGAAACTAGTTATATCCTCCTTATCAGAAGGTCAATATTTGCTCCATCCTTACCTTGAGGCTTCCTACATTGAAACATCTTGCTCAGTGAAGTTGTTAATTAAGTTTCTTGTTATTGACTAACTAATGCTTGAGCTGCTTGTGTGTTATTCACTGCTCCCAACGCGTTGAAACAAAGGCCACAATAGAGAGGGAACCTGATCTGAGATCAGCATGAAATCGCCTTAACAAGGGCCAACCATGTGGATGCGCTGTGCATGGGCTGCATAACACATGTGCTCTGCTTTGCGCACCTACTGAACCTGGTGGTGCAGAAGTTCCTCCATACGTACCCAGGACTGCAGGACTTACTGAGACAGGCTTGCTCTATCTGCAGCCATGTACGCCGATCCCCTACTGCCGCCGCGGTGCTTAGCAAGATCCAACGCCAAAAGAGGCTGCCACTGCATAGACTCATTTATGATACTGTGACTAGATGGAACTCCACCCTGCACATGCTCCTGTGTCTGTGTGAGCAAGAGCTAGCCATCCGCCATTACATGGTCAGCGTGGTGCATGGAGGCTGCTGGGCCCTTGGTAAAGCCACACAACTGAGCTCTTTTATCAGTGACCAGTGGCTGCAGATGGAGACGCTGTGCAAGATTCTGGCCTCCTTTGAGCAGGCCACAAATATTGTGAGTCAAAAGTGGTCAGGCTGGAACGATGTCATACCCATCATCTTTCTCTTTCATATGTGTTCCATATGTTTCGATGCCTAAAGAGGGATCTCTGCATTTGCAGCATCATAAAACGGGATGAGTACTGGCTGACCAACCTTCTGGATCACTGCTACAAAGACAAAAAGTCACATTTTTTACCCAATCCGACGCAAGAGATAGAAAAGAAGACCCGACTGATCAGAATACTATGTGACCGGCTGTGTGAGGATTCGGTGCACCACATTCCACACAGGGAGCTCAGACAGACACTACCTCCACTGTATCCTCCTGTAGCGGCGGCAGCAGCAGCAGCAGCAGTAGTGGTAGCAGGCTGCAGACATCCAAAAGTCTAGGTTTAGGCAGGGGGGATTTTCTGGATGCCTGGCTAAACCTGATGAAACCTCAAACAAGTGAAGTGCAGGGACATAACCATCGAGAACGGATTAAGCACATGGTGCACCATTCTGGTGGCTCTTTTTTGGGTGGTGGTGGTGTTGACCACAGCAGTTATGAGGAGGATGCTCGTCCTTACAGTAGTGATGCCATTAAGTTTTGGACAACAGGCTTGAAATCTGCCTGCAGTTAGCACAGTATGCCATCAAGCTTCTTTCATGCCTGGCATCCAGTGTTTTGGCCGAAAAAACCTTCAGTGCCGCTGGCGGAGTGGTTACAAACAACCGTTCACGACTGTTGCCGACAAATGTCAATCACCTCACCTTTTTGAAAATGAACGAAAAGTGGGTTACTAACAACTATCATATCCCGACTGCAGATGTCACTGATGGACTGACACAAGTACACACTGGCCAACTAAGATGCCTCTGTGAGCCCACACTGCTCCTGTGCTGAGTCTGTGGCTGCATATCACCAACACCCTGTCAGCTAAGCCTGCCTCAGCTGAATTCTTCTGCTAGTTACCCCAACGTCCAGGGGTGGCATTAATTGCCAATTTCATGCTTGCTATTGTGCCAGCTAACAATATACTTTACATTTCTGCTGCTTCCGGAAGGCGGAAAAAACTGCAGATGAAAACCCCCAGTACTGCCACACTGATAGGTACCATTGCCTAATTTTTCAGCTAAGTATTGTAAGATTGAGGGTTGGCATTCATGTCATCCACATCATGATGCAAACTAGCATCTACCGCTTCCGGCACCACAGACCACAGTAACATTGCTGGTGCACAAAACATCTTGGTCTGGTGCTTCACAAATTTCAGATATTTTTATTACACACTTCTGGGTGGCATTGACGATGGACTATACCCAGCTCTAGATGCCAGTTACCAACGTGGTCCCCACTCTGTCTAAGGGCCCACCGCCTTCTCCTCCTGGTGTTGCTGCTGCCGCCTGTCAGTACTCCACATTCACTAAAATTGTATTACACACTTCTGGGTGGGTGGCATTGTCACTGCACTACACCCAGCTCTAGATGCCAGTTACTAATACGGTCCCCACTCCGTCTCAAGGCCCACCGCCTCCTCCCTCTGCTGCCGCCTGTCAGTACTCCATTCACTAAAATTGTATACTTCTGTATACCAATGCGGTTCACGCTCTGTCTCAGGCCACACACTGCTACTGCTCTCGCTGACCCACGCTCCATCTCTGGTCCTCCATCCTTTTGACTAATGTCACCGTGCTACTTGTCCACAACTTCATGGGTGGCATTCCTAACACATTATATCCAGGTCATGATTCCAGCGAGCAATTAATATTAATAATAAATAGGATTTTTATAGTGTAAACAAATTATGCAGCTATATAAATTAAATAGGGGTGTGTACATTAAAAAGCAATGCATTGTCCTGCTTTTTTGACAGCAGATTCTGTTGCTATTGGGTTGAGTTCACCCTTTCTCAATGTCCTAATGTTTATGCTGCCTTCTGAATGCTGTCCATCACACAAAAATCCTATTTGCCTGGTGTCACTTTGCCTGCCATTTTCTGGAAAACCCCACTTTATAGGTGGCATTCCTAACACATGTCATCCAGGTCATGATGCCAGCTAGCAATTATTAATAATAATAATAATAATAAACAGGATTTATATATATGCCTGCCATTTTCTGTAAAACCATAAGGTCTTTTTGAACTTTTGTATTTGTCCCTTGTTGCCACTATTCTTCTACACATACCTAGCAAATTTGGTGGTTCTAACATGTATAGGGGCTTTGCTATTATTGTTTAAATTCGTCCCATTGACTAGAATTTGCGAAATCGGTTCGCCAAAATTTAGCGGACCCATTGAAAACTTGAGGAAATTTTTGCGAGACTGTCAGAGGCCTTCTCGCTCATACCTACCCTCCACATCTAGGCCAATAACTACCTGCTTAGTGAGCAGGAGACCCCTCTCAAAGTGATCCAATGATTTTAGTGTTGCAATGCGCCTCTCCAGCTCTTCAATGCAAGATACCAGAAGGGTGACACAACAGTATTCACCTTGCTCCAGTGCATACATATGGCAGACTGTGCACTGATCAAAACCTTCCACCTTGCTGCCACACATTCTCCCAGCTACTATGTTTGTTTTCAAAGAGTTATAAAAGTTTACTTACAGTTTGTAGTTACTATAAGGATTCAACACCTTTTGTTTTTTTTTAAACTCCTGTTTTTTAACTCCACTTGATTCCAAGCTACTTGATTCACCAGCCAGGAGTGAGCAAGCTCAGGATGTGTCTTCACAAAACTAAATCACATGTGAAACCTTGACCACTCCCCCTTAGAGTTCAGCAAAGAAAGAGGCGAAAAAGCTAGATATAAAAAACACACAACCCAAGAGTCAAAAAGACACAACTCTCAAATAGACAAAATCTGAAAACAACAGTGTTTTCTAACTCCACTTAAATCCAAGCCAGTTGTTTCATCAGCCAAGTGTGAGCCTGTCCTTCTTTCTTCTTACTTTTCTATCTGTCTATTATCAGAGTTAAAAACTGACCTATTTCCTGCAACCGTATCTGTGATCCCATATTTCTCCCTCCCACAAGAAATACATTCTGACTAGAATAGTAGAAGAAGGGACCACCACAATTATTACTGACAACTGTTTAACCATTTCAATAGTCTCTCAGAGAGATTCTGAAGGAAAAGAATAAAATAAATTATGTCCAACATTCCAGGTTGTGTTCTCTGGGGGCCAGATCCTTAAGCAGAGAACTTATCAAGTCAGTAGATTGCATGCACAAAAAAACTAAAAACAAAAAAACATAGTTAAACAAAGTAACCTAGTCACTGTGGTGTACAGTAACATGGGGTCACCTTTAGATTAGACCCCTCCCTTGTTGTCTTCATATTGGTACTGTGCTCTTTTTAGACCACATTCATTTTCTCTATCCCTATCCCTTTCAAAGTTTACTTTTAATATGGGCAGTAGCTTTTTAACAGGTATCTTTTCCAAAACACCTAAATCCTGCAGGATGTGTAGCCTTTCACTGAGGTTAAAGGAAAAACACAAGCTCAACATTCTTTCTTGGAATACTTTCTTCAACTAACTACCACCTTATGTGGCTTCTCCCTCTCCCAGTCTAAACCTAGGGGATTACAAGTGTGATGCCAAGTCACATTCAGATAGTTGCACTGCTTCTATTTAAAATACATTTCATGTTGTATTAACCTCCTGGGCAGTTCATTTCTGTTCGGATTTATATATCTAAAAGTGGTTGTCTTTCATGAAAATGTATTTTATATTGTGGGCCTGTAATTCTTAGGCATAACTCACCGAAATATGTCCAATATTTAATAAATTTAATAATTTAATTAAAAAACACAAAAATCTGTTAAAACAAGGGTGCATATAAAAATCTGTAAAATACTGAAACCTGTAATATAACTGTACAGTAGCATATATATATATATATATATATATATATATTGGATTCAATACAGTTATTTTGTATTGAATCCAATGCAAAATATTTTGAAATACCTGCCACGTTCCCGCATGCACCGACGTAACGGGAACTCCTGGGGAACGTCAGTGCACTCGCTGGGGGACAGATCAGATGAAGAGGAAGCAGCCAGGGGATGGAAGGACACTGGAGGACACGGATGGGATCAGGTAAGTCTATATTTTTTTAGCTACCTCGAGAGTGCCTCGGAGTTACCGATATCAGCTGTTTTTTTTACCCAGAGCCACACTCGAGGTTACCGCTCAGGAGGTTAATGAATGTAGACTGTATGAGTATCTTTTATATCTGAAGAAAGCTCAGCTCTAAAGAAGACTTTCAGTTAGTACATTTAGTAGTTAAGTGTATCGATATCCAAAACTTTTTTTTATTTCATTTAGGATAGAGTGGGGAAACAGTAGAACTCAGGTCAGGTCCTGTTGGAAATGGAGCCTCCACATGACTCTGTTGACTCAATGAGGGATGCCATCAGTCGGCAGGGTTCTGATATATAGTGGCAGCTTCTTGAGGATCTCCTCTTGGACACAGCATTTACTAGCAGGAAATATTTATTTTATGATACTGTGTATGGAAATGGGAAAGGGTTGCTTGTATACCAGCCTAAAACAGATTAGTACCTATGTCACACTTACCTATTCTTCACTAAAGTGCAGGCCCTGGGTGTGCCTGCTCTTCCACGTTTTATCAGTTTTGCCCATCCCCCCAGCCAATCAGGAAATATTTGTACCGCGTTTCATCCTGCCCACCTGGTGTGCCCAAAGATCACAATCTGGCAGTAATCAGCAGCACAACATCCTCACCATTAGAGGCTCTGAAAAAAGACCTGGTTGCTGTGTAGACTCTGCGACTTGGATCTTCTTGGGGCTCACACCACTTTTGTGCAAGCCGTAGCTCCCCCTAGAAGCTCCATCTCCCCAAGTGGGACAGTTTGCACGGACGATGACTACACCCTCCCAGACCTCATCAGGTTCTGACAATTTACTCAAATGGCTTGACCTCATTTACCCAGAGACTTGATGCCCACCCAAAACAAGGTGCTTCGCCAGCTTCATGCTCTCACTGTTTGCTTGGTAAACCGCTTGTTTCCTCCAGTGCACTGGGTGAACCACCAGCCCAGGCTATCACAGTAGCGTCTGCACTAAACTTCTACACCACTGAGCCAAAGAGGCATTTTTAATCTGTATCTTCAGGTCTCTGCCTTTACTGCGGACATCAAGGAGACTTTAATAAATCTTGCCCACAGAGGTCGGGAAACTTCAGCACCTAGCATGCTCTGAGAGGGGCATGCTAGGTTACTCCTCTGTCCCCTCCACTCAGTGTCCCTCTATAGCCATCTGGCTTCACCACAACAACCCCACGCTTGCCCTTGAGGAATTCATTGACCGGAGCTGGTGGGAATTTTATCTCAGCCACCATTAAAAGGGAATGTGCTTGGCCTATAGAGCTGTTATCTCAACCTTTGCACATCTCTGCAGTGGATGGTACCCCGCTGTCATGTGGACTTATCCGCTTTCAGACCTATACAAAAGTCTGTTGGTGTGCTTCACCATGAGACCATCATTTTTCTTGTTCTTCCTCAGCCCAGCTCTGCAGTCATCCTGGGACTCCCATGGCTTCAACAGCATTCTCCTGTGCTTGATTGGTCCACTCCTGGGGTATGGGCTTGGGGTCCCTCGTGTCACCCTAAATTGCTGGCCAAGATCATGCCTATCAGGCCTCTTGCTTTCTCCACTCATTAAGTTGCTCAATCCATTCCAAGTCAGTGTATGAATTTCCAGGATGTCTTCTATAAGTCCAATGCTGAGGAGCTACCGCCCCACTGGCCCTATGACTGTGCAAAAGACCTCATTCCTACTTCTACACTTCCCAGTTCATTTAGTGCTACAACAGCTACAAGGCAGAGTACTATATGCAAAGGCTGAAAAGTGCTTGTTTGAACTCCCCCAGGTGCCCTTTCTTGGCTATATTGTTTCCAAAGAGAGCCTCTCCATGAATAATAAAAAGGTTGCAGCTATTTCTATTTACCAGCAATTTATTAGGAATTATTCAACACTGGTCACTCCCATCATCGCACTGACACAGAAGGATGCAACTCCTAAGACCTGGCCCTCTAAAGCCTTTTTGGCTCTTTCTCCCTCCTTTAATCCACAGGATGAGCTTATTATCCCTCCAGCCAGCATCCTAGCCTTGACCTCTATCCAGGAATCCTCTATCCCTCCTTGTAAAACCCTGGTGCCTCCCCAACTCTCTACCAAAATCTCACATGACTCAAAACTTTCTGGTCACTTTACATTTCTTCCCTGACAGTATTGGTGGCCCAATCTTCATAAGGATGTGACACTGGCTTGTGAAACAAGTAGATTTTTAATCAAGTGGAGTAAGAAAAAACATGAGTTTGAAAACAAAAGGAGTTAAATCCTTATAGTAACCATACACTGTAAGTAAACGTTTATAACTCCTTGTAAACAAAAATTGTAACTGGGAAAATGAGTGGTAGCAAGGTGGAAAGGTATGCACAAATGGAGGAACAGCTCCTAGGTGAATACCGCTGTGACAAATGTGAGCAAGTCTCCTTTTTTGTATCTCTCATTGGAGAGCTGGAGAAGCGCATTGCAACACTGAAATCACTGGATCACCCTGAGAGGGGTCTCCTGCTCACTGAGCAGGAAATGGCTTAGATGTGGAGGGTGGAGAGGTTAATTAGGATGAGCATGTAGAGAGTTGGGTTAATGTAACTAGAGGGAGTGGTATGAGCCACCAGAAAAGGAATGGATGATCCTTAAGAATCAGTTTAGGGAACTAGGTTTCGAACTGAAAGAAAAGGACCTCCAAGGCTATATTCTCTGGAATATTGCCCGTGCCATGTGCAACACAGGAAAGGCAGAGCAAACTTAGGCAGCTAAACGCATGGTTTAACTCCTGGTGTAGAAGGGAAGGATTTTGGTTCATAGAGCACTGGATTGACTTTTCATTGGGGTACAACCTGTATGCCAGAGATGGTTTGCACCTAAATGAAAGGTTAGTCAGGGGTCAGACACTAGTGGAGGGTGGATTGGGGATAGTTGGGGGGAGGATTATGGATAATTGTAAGGAGCTTTCCATGTTACAAACAAACGTTGGATTGTGCAGTACTAACTGTACTGAAAAACAAAATTATTTGGCAAACAATGATGGTAAAAGCAGCAATGGTTGTTAGAGCCTGTTCACCAATGCTAAAAGTCTAGCAAACAAGGTAGGGGAGTTGGAAGCATTAATGAGTGAGGAGAATTATGACTTAGTTGGTATTGCTGAATCCTGGCTTTGTTCTTCGCATGACTGGGCTGTCAATATTCCTGGGTATACTCTCTTTCATAAAGACAGAGTCAAACAAAGGGTTGGTGGTGTCTGTCAATATGTGAGAAGTGATCTAAAAGTGAATGTGAAAGAAGAAATTGCGGATGGAACAAGTGATGAGGTTGAGGCATTATGGGTGGAGTTAAATGTGGGGTTGAATAACACACAATAATGATTGGAGTCTGCTATAGGCGCCCCAGTGCTAAGGAAGAAATAGAAAATCAACTACTAGCACAAATGGAAAAAGCAGCAAAAAGTGCAAGTGCTTTAATCATGGGAGATTTCAACTACCCTGACAATGACTGGAGTAATGGCACTACAGGAACAGCAAAAGGGAGGAAATTTGTGAATTTAATACAATAATTTGTGAATTTTAATAAGATAATTTTATGGTACAGTTTATAGAAGCCACAACTAGAAATGATACTCTGCTTGACCCAGTTCTTTCTAACAACTTATAACAAATGTGCAAATAAAAGAGAATCTGGGTAGCAGTGACCATACCGGTAATATGATTTCATTTAATGTAAGCTGTAAGCAAATTTTCCATTATTAAGGGCGGCTCTCTGTGACTTGGACTGGGAGACAATATTGTCCTCACACAGAACAGAAATGGGAATGTTTCAAGTCTGTTCTACAAAAGCAAACTGAAGAATATATTTCAATGGGTAATAAGTTTAAGAGGCTAAAATTAATACATATGTGGCTCACAGCTGATGTTAAAGAAGCCATAAGGAACCAGAAAAGGGCATTCCAAAAATATAACAATGAGGGATCACCTTCATCATTTGAAACCTATAAAAGAATATCACAAAAGATGTAAAAAGGAGATAAAATGTGCAAAATCTCAAAATGAAAGACAGATTGCAAAGGAAATTAGGGTGAACCTCAAATATTTCTCAAATATTTCTCGAATAACCTTAAATATTTCCTCAAAAAAAATTTCTCAAATATATTAATAGCAAAAATATCAGATCCTAGCATGTAGGCCCCTTAAAGGATGTCGCTGGGTTGGCAACAGGGGATAAAGACAAGGCAGATTTACTAAACACTTTTTTTTAGCTCTGTGTACACAAAGGAAAATGGCAGAGCTCAAGTCCAAACTCATAATAGCAATGTCACTGCCCTAAATGAGTCACAATGGCTCAGGATTGATAATAATTAAGAAACAGCTGGGAAAAATTAAGGTTGACACAGCACCAGGACCTGATGGATTACATCCACCTGTCCTCAAAGAGCTGAGCTCAGTTATTTCAAAGCCATTATTTCTAATTTTTAGAGACTCTTCAGTCACTGGCAAGGTACTGATGGATTGGGGTAAGGCCAATGTGGTTCCTGTCTTCAAAAAGGGAGCCATTACCAAAAGTCATTACCAGGTAACTAGAGACCCATTCGTTTAACGTCCATAGTTGGAAAGGTCATGGAGAGTTTGATAAAGAACCACATAGAGGGGTTTCTGCTAGAAAATAGTATTATAAGTGATAGTCAGCATGGCTTCAAGAAAGACAGAAGTTGTCAAACAAATTTAGTTTTTTTTTATGAGGAAGTAAGTAAACAGGTAGACAGTAGAATAGCAGTTGATATAATGTACTTGATTTGCTAAAACATTTGACACTGTACCCCACAGATGGTTAACATGCAAGTTAGGGTCGATAGGTTTAGAAAAGTCAATCTGTAAATGGATAGACAACTGGCTTAAAGATCGCATGCAGAGTTGTGATTATTGATTCATACTCTGATTGGTCTTGGGTTATATGTGGTGTACCCCAGGGTTCAGTGTAGGGACCTCTACTGTTTAACATCTTTATAAATGATATAGAGTTTGGGATTAAAAGTACCCTTTCTGTGTTTGCAGTTGTAACCAAACCATGTAATGGAATTAAGTCCATACAGGATGTCTATAATCTACAAGCAGACCTGGATGTATTGTTTGATTGGGCAGCCAAGTGGCAAATGACTTTTATAAATAAATGTAAAATTTTGCACTTGGGAACTAACAACATGCATGCTTCATACTGTCTAGGGGGAATACATTTGGGGGAGTCAGAAATGGAAAGGGATCTGGGGGTTCTGGTAGATCATAGACTTAATTACAGCATGCAATGCCAAGCTGCAATATCTAAAGCTAGTAAAGTACTAAAAAGTATTAAAAGAGGAATAGACTGCAGAGATTGAGACATAATCCTGCCCCTGTACAAAGCATTGGTCACACCACATCTGGAATATGCAGTCCAGTTTTGGGCACCAGTTCACAAAAGATATTGTTGAAGTGGAGAGAGTGCGGAGAAGCACAACTAAACTAATAAAAGGAATGGAGGAGCTCAGCTATGAGGAGAGATTAGCTGAACTGAATCTATTCTCCCTTGAGAAAAGTCGTTAAAGGGGGGATATTATCACCCTTTATAAATATATAAACGATCCATAAAGAGGACTCTCTTTCCCATTATTCACTTTGAGATCATTACAAAGAACAAGAGGGCGCTCTTTGTGTCTGGAGGAAAAGAAGTTTAAGCTCCGGATAAGGAAGGGATTCTTCACTGTAAGGTGTGTGAAAATGTGGAATTGGCTCCCTCAGGAAGTAGTTTCAGCAACTGCTATAGATTGCTTTAAGGGAAAGGTGGATGTTTTTCTTGAAGCACAGAATATAACTGGGTATTAAGGCTTTAAAGTAAAAATAAAAGTGACTGATGATCCAGGGAACATCTGATTGCCTTATGGAATCAGGAAGGAATTTTTTTCCCCTGTTGAAGCAAATTGTACCAGGTTCCACCTTCCTCTGGACTAACTATGTCTTATAGGGTTTTATATCTGCAATATGTTTATTTCCCTAGTGGTTGAACTTGATGGACTTTTTCCAACCTAACCTACTATGTAACTATGTAACTATGACAGACTTTTCAAGGCCTGTCCTGTCTGTGCTCAAAGTCTGGCCTGCTTCTTACCCCACATATTCCCACAGAACCTTGGTGTCATCTATCTATGGATTTCACCACTGATCCTCCTCCAGCCTGATGGCTATACAGTTATTTGGGTGGTTGTGGATCGCTGTTCTAACATGGCCCGCTTTGTACCTTTCCCAGCTTTACAATCAGTAGCAGCATTGCTGTACTTTTACATTGGGGAAATTTCAAAGACTTCATGGTATGGTAGGTTCTCCTCAGCCTATTACCAGCAAACCAATAGGCCGACAGAAAGGGTCGATTAGTCTTTGTAATAGAACCTTGGAGCCCTTTTATCTGCCCATCATGATGACTGGGTGGCTCTGCTACCTTGGGCAGAGTTTGCCGACAATAATCATGTCTGCACCAGGACAAGGTCCATTTTTCATTGTGTATGGCGAGCCGTTCATCTCCTATGCCCTGCTCTATGGAAGTACACTCACTCTGCCCTGCAGAGGGACTTTAACCACCTTTGGGCTCCAACCTCGGCAGCTCAACCTTTGGACAAATTCTGGCTCTTCACAAGGAATATTCGTTGCACGGTACATTCTCTGAAGTTTGCTCCATGTTTTATTGGACTGTATGTAATTTCTGTCAAGATTAATTCAGTTTGTTATAAGTTACACCTTTCTTCACATTTCAAGCTGCACAATGCTTTCAATGTGTCTCTGCTTTTCTCGTCTCTTTTTATTGGCTACTCCTGCACCCGTTTTTTCTCAGGAAAATAAACTCCATCAAATTTTGGATTCTAAAATTTCTTGCACGAAGCTCATGTGCCTAATTGACTGGAAAGGTTTTGGTCCTGAGGAGTGATCGTGGGTTCCAGCTTCAGATGTTTCTGTGCCTCTTTTTGCCAAGAGGTTTCATCTTGTTTCCCTCTAAAACCCAGACCTCGGCATGTGGGTGGCCCTGGAAAGGGGGGGGGGGTAACGTCACACCTACCTCTTCCCCACTAAACCGCAGACGCCTCTCTCCTGCACATGTGGGCAGTTTTGAACCTGGACATGCCTGCTCTTCCAAGTTTTATCAGTTTCACCCAACCTGCCAGCCAATCAGTAAATAACCTCTTAATCATCCTTAGCTCAGACACAGCAGTCTGTGTTTGTGCAATGTGTATTCCCTAGTGCCGAGCCCCCTAGCTCTGCTGAGCATTTCCTCTACACCTGTTGTTTAATTCAGTGCTTCCCCTGTCCAGCTCCTGTGGTAACCCCTTTTTGCCCAGTCTGTTGTTTTCCTGCCATTTCCCCTCCGCTGTTCCAATGTTCCTTTGTGTCTGTGGTTATCCTCGTGTCACCTGTGCCTTCTGTCTCTTTCAGTGCCTCCTGTGTCTGTGATGTGAACCAAATTAATAGCTATGATACATTATTACGTATAGAGTAATTGATGTAAGTGTATATATGTTATTTTCCAAAGAATTATTACCTGCATTCTTCAGAAGAAACAGACTCAAATTCAGTAAAGTGCACAAAGTACTTGGTTAGAGAATTGCATAAATGGTAAGAGGTCATGTTACTTCATTCCCAGGAGCATTGGGTATTGTGGTGGGATATGATTTAAAAGCGTGCGTGGACCAGGAAGGGCAGTCCTTTTAGTCTCTTATGGCGGAAGTGAAAAAAAAAAAACTGTGACCAGGCAGGTACTTTAGAAGAGAAAGCTCAGGTGAACAGCAGAGAAGCACACTTAATATTTATCCATGCAGAAGGTGTGTGTATATAATGAGTTAATTTGTCTGCCACCAGGTATACATTATGTATAATTTGGCTCATTAAAAATTCCAGTTCTGACTTCTAGTTACAAACTATATTTAGGCAAAATTCACAAGAGGAAGAATAGGGTCTGTATTTTGATTATGGCAACAAAGATGGGCAGCATGGTGGCTCAGGGGTTAGCACTCCAGCCTTTGCAGCGCTAGGTCCTAGGTTCGAATCCCACCCAGGACACTATCTGCATGGAGTTTGCAGGTTCTCCCTGTGTTTATGTGGGTTTCCTCCCACATCCCAAAAACATGCAGTTAAGGTTATTGGCTTCCCCCTAAAATTGACCTTAGACTACATTAACCACATATGACTATACTAGGGACATTAGATTGTGAGCTCCTTTGAGGGACAGTTAGTAACACGACTATGAACTTTGTACAGTGCTGCGTAATATGATGGTGTTATATAAATACTGTATAATAATAATATTAATCATGCAAAATATTAAAGTGATTTGGTAATGCTGTCATTTTTCCTAATGATTTGTGTACACTGTAAATTAATAAAAGTCTCAATTTACCTGTTAACACTGGCTTCTTTAGTACATCATTCTCTAGAGCTATAGATTGAATTATTCATGGATTTGTTCCTGTCTTCCCACACACAGTTCATGTGTGCTTTAGATTTTTTTTTTTGGGGCTTATGTATGACAGTTCCCACGCATTCAAGAATGTGAGTAACACAAGGGGGTCACTATATAATGAGAAGGTAAGCTTTGTGCTGAGAATAAGAACATGCCAAGAAAATAACCACCACTTTGCCAGAGGGGAAACTAAATAATTTTTTTTAAAGGTGCTTACATGTAGTACTGTAAAACTGTCAGTAATAATGAAACAACTTCATGTGAAATCATTTCTGGCTTTTAAGTCATTCAGGTTTATTTACTTTCTTAAAACTCCCTCTAAATTTAGTAGAAGCACTCAGAATGTGAAACATTTTTGTATATGATGAGAAAAAAATGTATGAAGAAAGATTGTCAGTTAAAAAAATGAAAAGAAAGAAATTAAAATATGTGTATATTTATGACACGGGGTGGTGGGATTGGACTTTATCTTAGTAATACCTTATCATAAAAAATGGGAAGAATAAATGTTTTCAAAGTTACATAGTTACATAGTAGGTTAGGTTGAAAAAGGACAAGTCCATCAAGTTCAACCACTAGGGAAATAAACATATTCCAGATATAAAACTCTATAAGAAATAGATGGTCCAGAGGAAGGCAAAAAAAAAACACATGTACAATTTGCTTCAACAGGTGGAAAAATTCCTTCCTGATTCCATGAGGCAATTAAATGTTCCCTGGATAAACAGTGACTGTTATTTTTCTTTACAGCCTTTATACCCAGTTATATTCTGTGCTTCTAGAAAAGCATCCAGCCTTTTCCTAAAGCAATCTATAGTAGTTGCTGAAACTACTTCCTGAGGGTGCCGATTCCACATTTTCACAGACCTTACAGTGAAGAATCCCTTCCTTATTTGAGCTTGAACTTCTTTTCCTTCAAGTGCAAAGAGTGCCCTCTTGTCCTTTGGAATGATCTTAAAGTGAATAATGGGGAAGAGAGTTCTCTATATGGACCGTTTATATATTTATACAGGGTGATCATATCCCCCCTTAAACGTCTCTTCTCAAGGAAGAATAAATTCAGTTCAGCTAATCTCTCATAGCGGAGCTCCTCCATTCCTTTTATTAGTTTAGTTGCCCTTCTCTGCACTCTCTCCAATTAAACAATATCCTTTTTGTGAACTGGTGCCCAAACCTGGACTGCATATTCCAGATGTGGTGTGACCAATGCTTTGTACAGGGGCAGGATTATGTCTCCATCTCTGCAGTCTATTCCTATTTTATTACAAGAAACTATTTTACTAGCTTTAGATATTGCAGCTTGGCATTGCATGCTGTAATTAAGTCTATGATCTACCAGAACCCCCAGATCCCTTTCCATTTCTGACTCCCCCTAATGTATTCCCCCTAGACAGTATGAAGCATGCATGTTACCCCCAAGTACATAACTTTACATTTATCTATATTAAATGTCATTTGCCACTTGGCTGCCGAATCACACAGTACATCCAGGTCTGCTTGTAGATTATAGACATCCTGTATGGACTTAATTCCATTAGCTAGTTTGGTATCATCTGCAAACACAGAAATGGTACTTTTAATCCCAAACTCTATATCATTTATTAAGATGTTAAATAGTAAAGGTCCCAACACTCAACCCTGTGGTACACCACTAATAACCTTATACCATTCAGAGTATGAATCATTAATTACAACTCTCTGGATGCGATCTTTATGTCAGTTCTCTATCCATTTACTGATTTACTTTTCTAAACCTATCAACCCTAACTTGCATAATAACTGTCTGTGGGGTACAGTGTCAAATGCTTTAGCAAAGTCCAAGTACACTATATCAACTGCTACTCCTCTGTCTACCTGTTTACTTACTTCCTCATAAAAAGAGAGTAAATTTGTTTGACAACTTCTGTCTTTCTTGAAGCCATGCTGACTATCACTTATAATATTATTTTCTAGCAGAAAATCCTCTATGTGGTTCTTTATCAAACTCTTTAGGACCTTTCCAACTATGGATGTTAAACTAACCGGTCTGTAGTTACCTGGTAGTGACTTTGCTCCCTTTTTGTAGGAACCACATTGGCCTTATGCCAATCCATCGGTACCTTGCCAGTGACTAAAGAGTCTCTAAAAATTAGAAATAATGGCTTTGAAATAACCAAGCTTGTCTCTTTGAGGACACATGGGTGTAATCCATCAGGTCCTAGTACTTTGTCAACCTTAATTTTTCCCAGCTGTTTCTCAATCATATCAGTTCTGAGCCATTGTTACTCATTTAAGGCAGTGACATTGCTATTATGAATTTGGACTTGAGCTCTGCCAATTTCCTTTGTGTACACAGAGCTAAAAAAAGTTTTTAGTAAATCTGCCTTGTCTTTATTCCCAGTTACCAACCCAGCAACATGCATTAGGGGGCCTACATGCTCAGATCTGATCTTTTTGCTATTAATATATTTTTAAAAATTTGGGGGGTTTGCCTTACTTTCCTTTGCAATCTGTTTTTCATTTTGAAGTTTTGCATCTCCTTTTTATCTCCTTTTTACCTCAACCTCATCGCTTGCTCCATCCGCAATTTCTTCTTTCACATTCACTATTAGATCACTTCTCACATACAGACAGACACCACCACCCTTTCGTTTCACTCTGTCTTTACGAAAGAGAGTATACCCAGGAACTTTGACAGCCCAGTCAATCTTTCCCCTAGCACAGCAGACCCCCTTTCATTCAGGTGCAAACCATCTCTGACATACAGGTTGTAGCCCAATGAAAAGTCAGTCCAGTGCTCTATGAACCCAAACCCTTCCCTTTTGCACCAGGACTTAAGCCATGCGTTAAGCTGTCTAAGCTTCTTCTGCCTTTCCTGTGTTGTGCATAGCACAGGCAATATTCCAGAGAACATAGCCTTGGAGGTCCTTTTCTTCAACTTGAAACCTAGTTCCCTGAACTGATTTTTAAGTATCTTCCATCTTCCATCTATACTGTCATTGGTTTTAACATGGACCAAGACAGCTGGGTCCTGTCCAGCCCCTCCCAGTAATTTGTCTACTCAGTCTACCACATGCCGAACCCTGGCACCAGGGAGACAGCAAACCATTTGGTTGATTGGATTTGGGCGACAAACTATTCTATCCATCCTCCTGGTCATATGACTACCAATTGTCTTTTCCATCCTGCGTTTCCCTCCCCACCACTACTAGATGTGCTGCTCTCCCGGCTGTTAGGGGTAGTAGTGACAGCTAGAGTTGCCACCACTGGGTCTGCCACCTGCACATCTTCACATAACTTTCCAAACATGTTGGGGTGCTCAAACACAGGGCTGGCCTTCCATTTCTGGGAGCTACTACCACTCCCTCTAGTTACATTAACCCAACTCCCTACATGTTCATCCTTATTACCCTCTCTACCCTCCACATCTAAGCCATTAACTGCCTGCTCAGTGAGCAAGGGGCCCCTCTCAAGGTGATCCAGTGGTTTCAGTGTTGCAATGCGCTGCTCCAGCTCTCCAATGCGAGATACCAGAAAGGCGACTTGCTCACATCTGTCACAGGGGTATTCACCTAGGAGCTGTTGCTCCATTTGTGCATACATGTGACAGACTGTGCACTGAACTAAACTTTCCACCTTGCTACCACTCATTTTACAATGTTCACAGTTACACTGTTTGTTTGTTTACAAGGAGTTATAAAAGTTTACTTACAGTTTGTGGTTACTATAAGGATTTAACTCCTTTTGTTTTCAAACTCCTATTTTTTCCAAATCCACTTGATTAAAAAGCTACTTGTTTCACCAGCCAGACAGTGAGCAAGCTCAAGGTGAGTCTGACAGGAACTTAAATCACCTGTGAAACCTTGACCAAGCTTTTATTATTGTCCTTTAACCTGTTGGGGAGATTCACTTTTTTGGATTTGTGGAAGCCTGAGGCAGAAAGACAATACTTGAAGTAGTAGTTGTCACTATGGCAGCAATAATAACTATAAGACCCTGATAGGAAATCAGTGGAAATCTCACAGTGGGGTCACTGACTGTAGAAGAAACACAACAGATATTGTTTTGTCCAAAGCAAACCAAACACTGTTTTGGCTGGAGGTGAGCTTAACAGATGCCAAATACCCATCTTTGTGTCTGTTTCCATTTTGTTTATCTTTACAGTGTAACTGCACTTTTAGTAAAGTTATGGTATTTTTGGAGACCAAACCTTATATCTAAAATGGGTTTTTAGAGTGAGGTGGGGGGTAGATGGAGGAAATGTGGTTAGGTTTTTTTATTAGATGAGTTTTGCTCTATTCCTTTAGTTATTCTACTCTTGTATCTCTCTTCTATGCCAATGCATCTCTGTCTTTTTATGGTTTTATGTTTAAAATTCACCAGTACACGCTATTATTGATTTGTTTTTCTAAATTGTACAATCCATTCATGTTCTTTGTCTTTTAAGTACATAACCTTTCATTTAAAAATGTTTCAACAGTACCCTTTCTCTCATGTACTCTTTTGTAAAAGTTATTGGTCCCAATCTAAAAGTGCCCCTTAGTTTTAGGAAATTGGTTTGAAAATAAAGTTTTTTTTGTTTTTTTTTAATTATCAGGAAATGTTTGTCTTATATTTCCTATTCAATTAGTGACATTACTATGGACTTTGTACAGCACAGCATAAAATGTCTGCGCTATATATATACTGTGTAATAATAATAATAATATTCAAGTGTACAGAACACAGCAAATGGAGTGTACACACACACATACAGACATCACAGAGACTGCACTCGGATATCACATACACTCATTTGTATGCAGATCACTTCCAGCTTCTCACATACAGTCTGCTTAATCACATGCAGGTACTCTAAACTTGCATACATCTCTAGGTTGTGTTTCATGAATACAGGGAAGGCATCAGGAGTCTAAACAGGCCTCCAGAAAGGATACCTGTCATCCACAACCATAAAACATTTGTCACTTTCCACTCCTCTGCTACAAGATCTAAAACATCCTATCTGTTCATTAGGTGCACTGCCATATTTTCTCACCACCTCTTCTAAACACTGGGTCTACTGTCATACCCTCCTCACTGTTCTCCTGTCCATACTGTTCTCTTGCCCATGCTGCTCTCAGTCGTATCTTCATGCTCATACAGAACCTGCAAGTAGTCTGCTGTTATGCCATGCACACTCCATTTGTGCACATACCCTTCACACTCATTTCTTCCACACCACCCCAACTATCTAACGTTTATGCCCCTCCTGTATACACCACCTATGTTATTTCCTTTTTTTTTAAACATGCTGTCTGCCATCATACCTTCTAGTCATCCTCTCCTGCCCATTTTGCCTTTTTTTACAAGGCATGTTCTGACCAGCAGTATTTTACTTCACTGTTTACCACCCCGGGCACCTACTATTAAACACTAGGTCTCAGGGAGTGGTAACAGGCTGTCACTGTTAGTCTTTTTCAAGCATTTTTAAGCATTTACAAGTGTCTTCAAGGAGATGACAGGAGTGACAAACTGCCCCTTTACCACTGCATACAGGATCAATATTTTGCAGCCAGTTTTCCTCTATCCACTAGTCTGATCATGCCAATTCTGTCCACTAAAATACTTTTTTTATACCATTGTTTGTAATATTCCCAAACTTGTATGTTCTGGCAGGGGTCAAATGTTTTCTAGCTGTTATTACCTAAATCAGATTATCCATGAACATTTGAAAAAAGCTCTGCATTGTTAAGCAGCTTAATAGGTCCAGGAACTGATAATTTCTAGTTTGGGTTTAAATGTTTTAATAATTGCCCTGTAATAAATATTCACCATTTTTCAGTTACAGCAGTGCCATTACACCAGGTAATTTCAGGGTTTGTTAAACTATCCCATTATTACGACTGTTTAGTTTGATTACTATGACAGTGCATTTGTACAAATACTGATTTATTAAACTGACACTTGCAAAGCATTTCACTATATCAGTGTTAATAGTTTACCTTACTGAGATAGAAAATTCTCCTTTGGACGTCTGGCTGGCTCTCATGATGAAAAACCCAACAGGTTTGCTTATAAGCACATTCTCAGCTTCAGTACGTGAAACATTCTCACAAAACCACCTGTTGTCAAGATTGAATAAATAAATGTGAGTAAAAAATGAACAGTACATTGTTAGATAACAGTGAATAGGTACCATATTTCCCCTATTACTTATACTAATATTAAGATTTTTTTAAACTTTTGGTGACCTTAGCAAAAGAATCTTAGTTTATACTAATGGACACTAAATGGTAATGTGTCCTCATGTAAAGTGTAATTCTATAACAAACTCTTGCAATCTTAGATAATATAAGATTGTTTACCCACTTTACATTATGACACAGAACCATCTATGTAGATAAATTTTAGTGTTTACACACTTTACATTATGACACAGAACCATCTATGTAGATAATGTTTCGATTTTACACGCTATGGATGTATTTGCACAATAATTGTATTGCATTTCTGTTGGTTACTGTATTTTTTAGGTAAAAGTAAGTACCTTGGTTTATATTTAGATTGGTTAATATTCATATTAATATTCATATATGGTCATTTTGATTTAGATATTGTCACCAAATTAGTCTTACTACACTCATCTATGTCTGTAAACATCCCAATACAGAGATTTTCATAGTCCTGTGTGACCTCCCAGAATATCTCATTCAACTGCAGGGGCCATACCACTTTTTGTTTTACCCTTGGGAAGGTTGAAATTAGGGATGAATTATTAAAATCAAATAATAAAAAAAAATGTTAGTTAATCATTCTAATTATTAACAAAATTCAATCACATAGAAAATGTCTAAAATACTGTGATAAATACATAGTAAAACGGAAAAAAGCAACATAACCTAGGTAAATATGACATCTTCGGTTAGAGGAGAAAGTTAAAACACATAGCTAACACAAAAGCTTGAGTAAACATGTGGATATTTTTAGTGGAAATCAGAAGATAATGAGGATTATGCCACTTTGAAAGAACGTAGACACTAAATTGAAAAGACACTAAGCAATATTGTATTGGATTACATGTAATATTGGCTAGTGTATGTCCCACCTATTGGCAATCTATAATGTGTATAAAGATGGAATCAATTGTGCAATAAATAAGAACAGCAATGAGAAATATACTGAGGTGCCTGTCTGTTCTCCCACAATGGAAATTTGTGTGTATTTGTTCAAAGCAGCTGACATTCCTTTATTTCCAGGATGAATAATTTAGCTCCAACATCCCAAAATGGCACAACAGAAATGCTAGATTTTATAGACTGGGTGTATTTATTGAATCTATATGTCAATTGTTTCATAGATTTACTGAATTCTTATGCTTGAATAATATTTTACAAATAATATTTTTTTGCAATAAGCCATTTTTATCCAGAAATTCACTTAGTGCTAATGTACTGTGTCTAATGATTCATTAACGTCATGTTGGATAAAAATGTGCCTAATTATTTATGTGCCTAATTATGCACATAAGCAATTATAGTTCATTGCCTAGTGGCTTTAAAATGCCACACATTCAATATAATTTAAATGTTAGAATACACTTTATATCTCCAGTCACGTTTAAGAAGGTTAAAGATCTTAAATTTGGAGAAGAAATATACTAGCACAAGGTTTTTCTTTTTTATTTAGGAATGGATGGCACAGTTTGCAAATTATATGTTTTGCTCAGGTAAAGTACTTTGAAGACCAAGTAGTTATAGTTGTTTTTGATTTCTTTGATGACATATTTGATGTTAAGTCTAGTAGTTTCCCTTTTGATAAATTGGGTGAGTAGATGATGATCAAGAATTGCTGTTACTGGAACACAATGCGATAATGAGATATGCAGTTATATTATAAACTAACCTAGTCCTTCAGTCTAATTGTCATGTGCGTCCCGTAAAAAAAGGTGTCATAGACCATTTTCTAGTTTAGCTGCTTTAACTGCCATCCTACTTGGTCGCTCATATGCTTGGGTAACATGGGATGCCAGCAGGCCCTGGTAAACAGAAAAAAACAGGTCTCTTACATACTTCCTAGTGGAAGAACCTTTACCACAAGCCAACCTGGACCTCCAGATTCCTCCACACTTAAAAGCATCTGCAGACGCCCCACCCTGGGTAAGCAGCCAGTTACTGCTTTACCTGCAGCAATCCCCCTCCTCCCTGACTCCTCAGACCTCCCAGTCACCAGTGATAAGAGCACAAGCCCCTTAGCTTTCCAGATCTGCAGGACATCTTATGCTCTCTTCCCACAAAAGTGAAACTTGAGGCTTTGGCAGCCAGGATTAAATCAACCCTTGCCAGAGTTGTAGAGGTGGTGAAACAGCAAACCTGCACATGTAAAACCTGTGTTGAAGCCATAAAGGACTCCTCAGTGAATTTGGACGGGCAAGTTCAGATATTAGAATCCACACAAATGGCCTACAAGCAGCACCCCACCTCACAATTACTGCAGGTTGAAGAACAGGAAAACTGTAACTGCTGTAATAATACACAGATCAAGAACCTGCTAGAAGCTATCAGGAACCCTAATCTTCAAGTGACAGTAGCTGCAAACCTTAACCGCCTTCTGGGTACACCTACTGAGATTGACTCCACAGAGTGCAGAATGCCTGCAGCACAGACAAAAACGTGCCCAGAGATGTACGATGTAGGATCCTATTTATTCCTTTAAAGAAGAGATCTTGAAACAAGCTTGGTCCAAGGGAACACTGGATTTTAATGGAGCTCAGTTGCAGGTACTTCCTGATCAGGCACACTTACTATGTGTTACCTGTTACTTCCTATCTTGGGTTGTCTACTTTCTCTTTTAATGCACACTTCAATTTTTTGGCGTAGAACCTATTGATGTACCAGATTGGCTTGCCTTGGCTGACATTCCTGGCCCTTATTCCCTACCCAGAGAACATGCAAGATGGTACAATAGGACAACTTCACTTACCTGTTTGAAACTAATTGCGAAACCCGCTCCAGGCCACTGACTTTTTGGTTATTCAAGGAAAACTTTTATAATTCACACTTTGCTGTTATATATTGCTCCTGGTTGCTCCAGACCACATTTTCATGCCATCACACAGGCCTCTGCCCTACTGTATCCTTTGCGTGATAGTTATTAGTGATGCCTTGAAACTCCACCGCATCCCACTCAGACATGATCTTTCCATCACCACTGGAACACTTTAACTACATTAAAGAACTACATTAACACTCACTTCTTTTTTTTTACTTGCTTATTAATACTAAGTTTATGTGATTGATATGATATCAGCCCCTAGAGCCATCCCACTCAATTTGTGTGGAATATGTGTAAATACAAAAGTAAACAAATAACAGCCCTTAAAGTAACAACAGACCATTGTGATCAAGGTTTTGCCTACAATAATGAAATGAATACCCGCCCTTTAAGTGACTATGCACAATTTTTGAAGTTGTGTACATGCTGGAGGTAAAGCTTTAACAGCTAATATAGGTGATTTTTCAGTAATTGTACAGCTACTTCATGAAATCTGCATTATTAATTCCTACCACCACAATATACAATAACTGTTTTTCCAAAACACTGATGAAATCATCAATTATTATTATTATCCATTATTTACATAGTGCTGACATAATAGGCAGCACTTCAATAACTCCATAGTTTTGTCACTAGCCCTCAACAGGACTCAGAGTCTAATGTCCCACCATATTCATATGTCATTAACACAGTCTAAGGTCAATTTGGGGGGGAAGCCAATTAACTGCATATTTTTGGAATTTGTGTGAAAACCAGAGTACCTGGGAGAAACCCACATAAACATAGTTACATATAGTTACATAGTAGGTTAGGTTGAAAAAAAACATAAGTCCATCAAGTTTAATCACTAGGGAAATAAACATATCCAGATATAAAACCCTATAACACATAGTTGGTCCAGAGGAAGGCAAAAAATACCCTGGTACACTTTGCTTCAACAGGGGAAAAATCCTTCCTGATTCCATGAGTCAATCCTATTTTCCCTTGATCAACAATCACTGTTATCTTTACTTTAAATCCTTAATAACCAGTTATATTCTGTGCTTTTAGAAAAACATCTAGCTTTCTCCTAAAGCAATCTATAGTAGTTGCTGCAACTACTTCCTAAGGGAGGCGATTCCACATTTTCCTTACACACAAGTGACCTTACAGTGAAAAATCCCTTCCTTATCCGGAGCTTAAACTTCTTTTCCTCCAGACCCAAAGAGTGTCCTCCTGTTCTTTGTAATGATCTTAAAGTGAATAATGGGGAAGAGAGTTTTCTATATGGACCGTTTATATATTTATACAGGGTGATCATATCCCCCCTTATACGTCTCTTCTCAAGGGAGAATAGATTCAGTTCAGCTAATCTCTCCTCANAGCNGAGCTCCTCCATTCCTTTTATTAGTTTAGTTGCCCTTCTCTGCACTCTCCCCAATTCAACAATGTCCTTTTTGTGAATTGGTGTGAACTGGACTGCATATTTCAGATGTGGTGCTTTGTACAGGAGCAGGATATGGTCTCCATCTCTGCAGTCTATTCCTCTTTTAATACAAGAAAGTACTTTACTAGCTTTAGATTTTACAGCTTGGCATTGCATGCTATTATTAAGTTGATGATCTACCTGAACCCCCAGATCCTTTTCCATTTCTGACTCCCCCTAATGTATTCCCCCTAGACAGTATGAAGCATGCATGTTGGTATTTCCCAAGTAAATAATTTTACATTTATCTATATTGAATGTCATTTGCCACTTGGCTGCCCAATCACACAGTACATCCAGGTCTGCTTGTACATTATAGACATCCTGTATGGACTTAATTCCATTACATAGCTTGGTGTCATCTGCAAACACAGACATGGTACTTTTATACCCAAACTCTATATCATTTACAAAGGTGTTATACAGTAAAGGTCCCAACACTGAACCGTGGAGTATACCACTAAAACCCTTAGACCATTCAGAGTATGAATCATTATTACAACTCTCTGGATGGGATCTTTAAGCCAGTTCTCTATCCATTTACAGACTGATTTTTCCAAACCTATCAACCCTAACTTGCAAATTAACCGTCTGTGGGGTACAGTGTCAAATGCTTTAGCAAAGTCCAAGTACACTATATCAACTGCTACTCCACTGTCTACCTGTTTACTTACTTCCTCATAAAAAGAGAGTAAATTTGTTTGACAACTTCTGTCTTTCTTGAAGCCTTGCTGACTATCACTTATAATATTATTTTCTAGCAGAAACTTCTCTATGTGGTTCTTTATCAAACTCTTTAGGACCCTTCCAACTATGGATGTTAAACTAACCGGTCTGTAGTTACCTGGTAATGACTTTGCTCCCTTTTTGTAGGAACCACATTAGCCTTATGCCAATCCATCGGTACCTTGCTAGCGACTAAAGAGTCTCTAAAAATTAGAAATATTGGCTTTGAAATAACTGAGCTCAGCTCTTTGAGGACACATGGATGTAATCCATCAGGTCCCGGTGCTTTGTCAACCTTAATTTTTCACAGCTGTTTCACATCACAAAATTTCAGCCATTGTGAGCCATTGTGACTCATTTAAGGCAGGGACATTGCTAATATGAATTTGGACTTGAGCTCTGCCATTTTGCTTTGTGTACACAGAACTAAAAAAAAGTGTTTAGTAAATCTGCTTTGTCTTTGTGCCCAGTTACCAACCCAGCAACATCCTTTAAGGGGCCTACATGCTCTGGTCTGATCTCTTTGCTATTAATATATTTGAAAAATTTTGGGGGGTTTCCCTTACTTTCCTTTACATCTTTTGTTATATTCTTTAAAGTTTTCAAATGATGAAGGTGATCCTTCATTTTTATATTTTTGGAATGCCCTTTTCTTGTTCCTTATGGCTTTTTTAACATCAGCTGTGAGCCACATAGGTTTTAATTTTAGCCTCTTAAACCTATTACCCATTGGAATATATTTTGCAGGGTGCTTTTGTAGAACAGACTTGAAACATTCCCATTTCTGTTCTGTGTTCTTTGAGGCCAATATTGTCTCCCAGTCCAAGTCACAGAGAGCCGCTCTTAATAATGAAAAATGTGCTCTCTTAAAATGAAATATTTTTATGTTTCCTGTTTTTTTGAAATTTTATAATAATATTATTATTATCTTATTTGAACATTTGGTATAAGCTCTGCATTGTTAGAAAGAACGAGGTCCAGCAGAGTATCATTTCTAGTTGGGGCTTCCATAAACTGTACCAAAATTTATCTTGTGTTAAATTCACAAATTTCCTCCTTTTTGCTTTTCCTGTAGTGCCATTGCTCCAGTCAATTTCAGGGTAGTTGAATTTTCCCATGATTAAAACACTTCCACTTTTTGCTGCTTTTTCCATCTGTGCTAGTAGTTGATTTTCTATTTCTTCCTTAGCTCCTGGGGGGCTATAGCAGACTCCAAAAATTAATTGTGGATAAACATAGGGAGAACATGCAAGCTCTATGCAGTTCATGTCCTGACTGAGGTTTAAACCTAGGACCTAGCGCTGCAAAGGCCACCGTTCTAAACTCTAAGCCACAATGCTGCCCCATCTACTGTAGGCAGTGATTTCTGTTTTCTCTCCTTGAGTGTATACACTGTAATGGTGTCTCTTACCTGGAAATCCTGTCATGAAGGTTCTTATACAAACACTTTCTGATATATAGCAATAGTGCCATGTTCCTGATTTCCTGCATTTTTATACTATCACACAGGCTTCCAATGCAGACTATTAGTGGTCACAACTAGTTTAATACATATACAAGATGTGACAAAATTGGCAGCATGGAGCCATTCTCTTCGAAGACCAGCCTAGTTAGAGAATGTAGCCTTTTTTGGTATGCAGATTTTTTTCCAACTCTGCAAGCTAACATGTGGTCTGTCCCTGTCAGCCATAGGTCTCCCTTCACTACTCCATGTTTTTTGTGATGTTTCCCAGAAGAGTATAGACCTTGATTCTAAACAGATCATCCTAAAAGGTGGTTCAGCTTGTAATCTTACCAATTGCACCAATTTAAATCTCGAGAGCTATTAAAGTTTAGTAAGAGTATTGATTCAGCAGTTTCCACAGATCTCAGTAAACCAGAAATATTGATTGCAATTAATCACTTGAGGATGTCGACTGGTTGCCAATTGCAAACATCCATTGACATAGTCAGATATGTGGCCAGAATTATGATCTTGGTAGTCACAGGCAAAGAACATTTAAAATTTTTAGTGATAAACTGTAATATGCTTGGAGCCTGGAGATGAAGTCATTCTTCAAGTGTTTGTGCCAGCAGATTGTTTTCTTCTCATTAAATAGATGCCTATTTTTAATTTCCTCCAAATCGAGATTTTCAGAAATTCCTTTGCTTTGCATTGGGCCCTTACTTTTTTCCAGTTGTATGCCCTTCAGGCTATCCAGGTAGCCAAGGTAATTTGGATGATGTGGCCCTATGGGTCAAAAGGATTTTTGTCTATCATTACTGGGACAATATTCTCCAAGTTATGAGAGTATTGGGCCATGAAAAATAATTTTATGTGCATTTGAAAAGTGGGTGGATGATGAATCTAGAGAATAGTTACCTCCTTCTCATACAGACCTAGCATATCTTGGGGGAACACAATGGTCTCAACAGGTAACTATGACATAGTGGGCCCTAACAGAGGTATTGATCTTGATTGAGCAGACAAGATCTTTTCAGATGTCATTTTCTCCTTCTTATTGATTAGGTAGCAAATGCCATCAATAGCACTTTGGGGCAGATAGTTCAAGGAACTTGACCTGGCCCAGTAAGGCTGACTTTCTCCAATATCCTGAGACTAGATTGGCCTCCCAAGGTCTTCTAGCTTTTCAACATATAGCCTTTCAAAGAAAAAGTGTCTGCCTTAGTGATAGTAGTTGACAACAATAAGTGGTCTTTACATAAGAAAACGCCTGATCTTGGGCCAATGATCCTTCTCATTTATGGACCTGATGCATCTCTGACAAAGCACAAACTGAGGAACTCCATCTCCAGGATTCTTTGCTAGCATCCCCGCGGTCAGATGATCTGACAATAGACTGTTTTTTCACCCGTAGCTTTGATTCACAGAATTTTGACGTGCCTTTTGAAGGCACTGGCTCAAGCTCCTCTTTAACTCAAAGTTCTTCTGAATCTCCACTTAAGGTCCCCTGCTCTATCTGAACCAAAAAAAATAAAATAAATAAATGCACCTGATGTCCTGTATCTTGAAAGGCAAAGACATACACCTAGGCTGCTATGAATAGATGGGGAAAACCCATATGAAAGCCAGGAATGTGACTACCAATACCACGTATAATCAAGTTTGGCAATAATTTCAAGCTTTTACTTCCCACTTGTTAGTTTCATGATGTAATGGCTATCACTGAATCCATTGATCAGAGTTCAGAACTCTCTGGACCTACAGTTCCTTTATGATTCCTGGGTCAAGCCGTGTGTTACTGATATTAAGGGCATTCAAATCCAGCAGTTGCTCATAATGTGGCTCATTATCCATGGAACCATTATGGCTACCAGATACCAAAGGCTCTGTCAAGCACTATTAGATGGGTTCTCCCATGAGTACTCGTTATTCTGGAACACCTTCAGATATGGGAGATATGGGTTCAATACACTGAATGGTCAGGTTTCAGATGTCTCATCTTTCAACAGTTACTGCTGGTCACTCAGTGCCTTTATTTGCTTCATTATTTAAGGCAATTGCAAAGAATGAAATCTTCAGGGAGCAAACTTAGTGAAAAGGAACCTACCTTGCGCTCGATTCAGAATAGAGTCAAGATCTCACTGGTCCTGCTGTCACTGAAGGCAGCCTTTTTCATGGCTGTCATTGAGGTCAGAAGAGTTTTAGAGATTTAACCTTTGGGTGCCTAAAAAAATTTTATCTCCTTTCTTACCAGACTGAACATTCTTGCCCATACCTGGCCTCCACCCCCGGGGTTTTACCGACCGATCTAATAAGGAGTTTGTGTTCCCCACATGCTTCCAGAGCATGGTCAATGGACCAGCATTCATCACATCAGCAGTATTCTCCAAAAGTATCTGTGTACCTATATGTGATTCAGAACCTCTCACCTTTTCACATTCACCATCTGCATAGCTTATATGGCAATAGTTTAAAGATCCTTTAAAGGGTCACAGCTTATTCAACCCAGAACATATGCTCTTCCTGTGGGTATTCAAGTGTTATTGGACACCTACTTTAGGCGGCAACCTAGGTTCCTGCTCACACATTGAGCCTGATATATTAAAGCTCACCAAGGCTGGAGAGGATACATTTTCATCAGTAAATGTCATTACTGCATTGAACTGGCAGCATTAACTGCTGTTAGTTTGGTTTGCAAAAAAGTGTCCCTGGTTGAGTTTGCCCTTGTGAGCTTTAGGTATGTCTGAGCTTCCCTCCCTGGGTATGCTAGTTATTTCCCAATTGAATGCTGACATGCAAGAGTCAAGAAAATCTACAAAAATAACAACACAATTGAAAGAAAATAATTTTACTGCTCACCTTACTCTCTCAATACATTAGTCAGTTATGTCACGCTAAACATTAATGTAAATATTCAATTTAGCAACCTTTTTACACTTTAAGTAAGTCCACACACAGCTATTAGTTGAGAGAATCCCTTTGATAAAAATGGATTATGATCCTAATCTTAAAATTAGAAAAAACCAAGGTTAAGCAAATGTATAGATTTAGATTAGATTAGATTTATTTTTGATGGTAAATGTTTTGTGCTTACCCACCTTGGAACATTAATTTCCACATAATTCTGGGGAACATATCCTTCAGCGCCCCTAAATTCTGCTTTAAACCAGTTATCATCTGTACCAAGAATCTGTGAAGAAAAAGAAATCAATTAGCAAGCATATTTGTATTTGGTAACCTATAGTATAGTATGGTATATGTTTCTTGTCAATACTGATGAAACTAGATGTTATGTGCATAATTGTTTTTTTGGCTAATAATGACAATATTTCCAGAAACATCTTATAGCCTTTGGTGGTTTTCGTTTCCCTGTAGGGTTAACCTACATTTTGTATTTCTAAATATTTTGTATTTTTAAATGTCAAATCGGTACATTTGACCGTCTCCAATGCTCAAACGCCTGGCCAGGGGATGCAGATGTCGGGCATTGCAAACGGAGGCCCATGCAGGCCGGGCATCACCAAGTGGACACAGATGCCGGGCCGGCATCGTTGGAGGATGCCACGGGCTCATGAGGACCAGGTAAGCCCTCAGTTCCTAAGTCGCTTTTAAAATAATTGCATTGGTGAAATATAAGAGCAGTGGAATATCTTCAGGGTCATTTCCCTATACATCAAGGATTTTGGTTTGGAAAATGTTTATTCCATCTGCTCACCCCTGAGCTTCTGGTCTCATATGCTAGGTCAAACTTGTGTGTGGGGAGTTCCCAGTGACATCAGTGCGTGTGTACATTGCTGGCAGGGCGGGAAATTCAAAATCTATTTGTATTGCATCCAATACAAAATAACTGTATTGAATGCAATACATTGGATTTATATGTGTAAAATCAGTACATTGTTTTCAGGAACATTTATTTTACAAGATATATAATAGTATAAGTATAATATTTTTTTTTAAAAAAAATTTAAATATATAGATTTTTTTAATTTATTCAATTTAATATTTTTACATGATTTTGTGTTTCAAACTTTACTGTACTCATACTATTATATTATACTGTAAAATAGATTTTCATGAAAAACAATGTACCGCTTTTAGACATAAAACCGGAAAGAAATGAACCACTAGGGAGGTTATTGATCGTGGTGATATAAGAATATAGCTGAAAATATGCGTTTTTTCCCCTGTGGTTCCCTTAGTACCCAAGGAAAGTCCAGGTTATGCCAAAGTAGGAGGAACAAGAAGGAGTAACTGTTTAACATAAACCTCATTCTAACTTTGTGCCAAACATACTAGCATGTATATAGCAAAGAACGTCTGAGGAACTCTGGGGGTATCAGTTCTCCATGCATATGTAGAATAGAGAGTAATTGTGTTGCCGGGGCCATCTGTTGATCTACAGAAGAATCTGCATAACAAGCCGTATCGTGTGTCCAGTCTTTAATACAGTGGTCTTCGGGAAAATTATATTGATCCACGGCTCCAGCCGGTACACCCCCCATTGGAGTCAGGAGAAGGAGCTTGCTGGGGTGGAACACCGGCCAGAGCTGTGGACCATGTCTCTTGTACTGATCGCAGGCTCAGGGCGGTGGGCAGGTTGAGTCTCTGGAGTGGGTAGGTTCTGGCATCATGATGTCACTATGGGGGAAGTTTCTTCCCCTTTGAGTGACACAATACTCCTCAGGCATGCACGGCCCGAAGCCCCTAAGTTTAGTGGTCTGTAGGTCTGAAAAGGTTGGCGATCACTGCTCTAATATACCTTGTAATCACCAACCAGTTGTAGGACATCAGGAAAATTGGAAAATTAAGACCTCTGTCTTTGACTGGTTGCTGGAGTATACACATAGCTAATTGGGACCACTTACCTGCCAAAATATATTCACGAAAAATGTTACATTTTCTTTAAGGTTTATCTTTCTCACAATCAGAGATAACATTTGAAGTGTATACAGAATTTTGGGAAAAACAACCATCTTAATTAAACTAATTCAACCAATATAAAAGAGTTTAAAATGGGCCCATTTTTGAAACAGTAAAGTTTTGAGGGATCTTTAGAAATTATCACTCCCAGATACTTTTACCAATCCCTACACCACACATATGGATATTGATGGTTCTAACTAGGTCTATAACAATTGTGCAAATATAAAGCATTTGATGCATTCAAACTGATGGCATACCCAATACCATCCAGTACAGTGATAAAAGATGTATAATAGCTGTCAGACTACGTTTAGTTTTGAGTATATAACTAGAGTTTTATACAAGAGTAGATCAGTTTTAATTTTCCTTTTGCCAATAGGGATATCCTCAAACTCCTGAGAAAGTTCTAAAAGGCGCAGTAGAGGTTCAATGTCATAGTACCGCAGTGGATGTGTCACCAGCTCAGTTGGCACAGATGTGCACGGGGCACAGAGTTTAGGCAGCTGCCCGGTCTTCACCAGAGCTTCTAGAGGTGAAGATGTTATGCTGCGGGCAACTGCCAGGTTGTGGCCCCCGTGCACACAGAGGCAGGTGACTGCTGACAAACAGGAATCAGATGAGGTGCAAGAACGTGTGACAGAATCGAAATCAAACAGGCCAGAGGCCAGGGCAGGCGACAAGCAGGAGTACACAAAGGTTACGCCAGAGTCCTTAGAGTCAACGGCAACTCCTTGTTCAGTCAACTTCTAATTACCAGTCACTTACTTTTATAGGGGAGGTCAAGTGGCAGATGGGAGTCACATGACCAGCAAGTGAGAGAACCCACCACCAGAGGGAGAGCTGAAGCAGAGGCAGCTCAAGTGGAGTTTACATTTCTGCCAGCAGAGGGAGTGCTTCTGCGAACTACTCTGGTTCTCCGGGGTAAAAGGGCAGCTCAGCTCTCAGAGGATCACTTGATTGAGACCAAGAAGTGATTAGCTGACAGGATTCCAGAACAGGGCTGCTACTACTGCTGGCTGCAGAGGAATGTAAGGTGGATGACAAAGACAGCAGCACAAATCTCCTGGTCCTCCTGGGATCTGTGACAGTCAAGTGCTAAATTAAATACTATGGGGGATAATGGGCATCCCTGCCTAGTACCTTTAGTCATGATAATCTGATTGGATAAAGTACCATTAATGAAAAGTCTTTTTTCGGGAGAGCTATCTATACAAACTGGATTTAAGAAGTGAAAGTTTGCCCAAATGTCCTGTGGGCAAAAATAGCATTTAAGGGAAGCCATTCCACTGTGTCAAACGTTTTTTCATCGTTTAGCCCTAATAGCATATATTTAGGGGCATTTGGGTATTCAGTTGCCTATAAAAGTCTTCAAATATCCAGAATATACAAGCATTGGGGGTTTTTAATTGAAAGTGGGTTTTGTTAGCTTTATATTAGTGTTTAAAGAAATGTGAATTAATCTCGACTTTAGAGGCGATATGGGCATTTAGACATTTAACTGCCACTTGACAAGTTTGTTTCAAGGGAGCAGTGCCCTGTGTGAAATATTATCAATAGGCCGTAACTGCTTTCTCCTGTAGTGTCTTCTATTGTAAGTAGAATTATTTATGTTTTCGATTTGTGAACTCATTAATGCCTTCATAGTGCACCCCAGTAGGACGGGAGTGTCCCAATGTTCCACATTATCGTCTAAACTATTGGCCCATGGATATTTTACCAAATTTAAAAAATCAGGCCTCTGCTCCAGGTGATTTGGGATTCGCCACATTGAAGTAACAGTAAACGGTTTTGAAAACCTGGGGAAAAAAGGACTTCTCTACAAAAATATGATCTATCCTGAAAAAGAATGTGTAGTTTTGGTTCAGGAGTCTCCATCCACCACGAAGGCCTGGGAAATTAAATTTCTTAAT
The DNA here is from genome assembly GCF_032062135.1 of Pyxicephalus adspersus. Classification (NCBI taxonomy): domain Eukaryota; kingdom Metazoa; phylum Chordata; class Amphibia; order Anura; family Pyxicephalidae; genus Pyxicephalus; species Pyxicephalus adspersus. The sequence goes on along the minus strand of NC_092865.1, from coordinate 73,640,744 downwards.
CCTCTAGGGGGAGTTTCAGATGTTTTCTTGTCATTGGAAGAATGATCCACTGGTGAAACCAATGATCCAATGTAGTGTTAAATGACCCCCCCCCCTCCCAAAAAAAAATAAGATTTTGGTAGTGTCCATCCAACAATTTTTGGAGCCGTTTTACATAAAATGGTAAGCAGTTTCTTGTGGGCACTCATATAGAACACAAAGAGTTTACAGTTCCCCCAAATCTAAAAATACCATAACATATCTACTCTCCTCATCAGTTTCATATATCTCTAATATAATTGTATATGGCAGTCCTGCAAAGAGTAATAAAAGCCACTTTTTTGGTTCTGTGTGAGGTGGCAAAACTGCTCCTACCCATGTGTCCCGCAAAGTGGCCTCATGGCCTTTTTTCCTGTGAGTTTCCTATGAAAATACATCTGGAGATTTGCATTTTAAATGTAGCAACACCTTTTTCAGTTTTTGAGGGCTGTTAAGCCCTGCTATGATCCCAGATACAAGGTGTAACTTGGTATGTGTGACGGTTTTGTTTTGGGATGATTAGATTTCAGAGGGGCTCATAGCAGAACCAACACAACACAATACAACAATATTCCTGCCAGAACCCCAACTATTCAGGTCAGCCACAGTCCAAGCTCACTTCGGACAAACCTCCAACAATAAAGATGTAACAATTTCACACTATCCCTTAACAACCAGAAATTCCTGCATACGAAAAGTTTTAATCTTACAAACTAATAGCCACACCCAATCATAGACCAACTTCCATATTACAAAACAAATGTTCCTTTTCCTCATATTAGTTTTAGCCAATTAAGCGCTCTGACTCAAGGCTATATATATATATATATATATATATATATATATATATATATATATATAAAGTGATTATAGTGGACAGTCACAAAACCATAAAAACCATTGTAACCATGCAAAAACATTTAATAAAAAACTGGATCAAGAAAACATGTAAGATTAACAAGTGACAGAAAAGGTAAACATTCAAACGCACTTCAAATTGCAGCTCCCTTTTTGGGACGCTAATAACCAAGATTGCTATTGTGTCCAAGGCCATTCCAATTAGTGGTTTCTATATGCGAACAGGCAGTTTTGAGAAAGACCTATCTGCCTTTCGGGGGAAGCTCAGTGCCAGCCTAACTGATTCTTAGCTTTGCCAGATACATTATTGTCCCCAGGTCAACGAAACGATGGGACCACTGCAGAAAAATGTTGGAAGATTAGGATGCTAAACTCCCCAACGCTTAGTTCTCTTTGCTTTCGGTATGCTCAAAAAGTCAGTTTTTTTAATCCAGACCATGAAAAAATTTTGCTATTACTGGTTTCTGTCATTGGCTCGCTAAAAAATGGTTAGGGTCCAATTGATGTACTCTTTCAAGCGCTCGGGCAGTAAGAGGTGGGAGATTGAGGTCCTATATTAGATCAACCATCAAAAATATTTGTAAATTCTGGCCTCTATCTTCCATGGAAACAAGTAGCGTGGCTTGTGTGTTTAGTTTACCCAGTGATTCAATAGCTTGATCCTCCAAATCGCTTATACACTGCTTCAATTCAGTGATCCTTTTTGTTTTAACCTGTTGGTTAATGTCGATTCTATTGTAAGATGAAAGGTGTCAAATTTTTTGTCAAAGTAAGGCAAAAGTACATTGGACACTTCCCGGGCAGTGGAGCCCAGGGCTTGAGGGTTTAGTGGGCCACCCAGAGCCATGTCAGGCTGGTTCTGTGACACAGATAAAGGAAGAAGCTCTTTTGAAGCCAGCGATGCAGAAGGCAATGCCAGGTCCTTTTTCTGTGCAGGTTTCCCATTTTGTTTGGTATATAGCTTGCTAGTAGATTTAGTTGTCTTGCCTTCGTATCTATCCTTGGCTCTTTAGTATGGTAAAATCGTGATCTCAATATGTAGAGTTTACTAAAGATGGTAAAGGCAAACAGTGAGCAGGCTGTGTGACAAGTAGAGCCCAAGTGCAGATATTGTTAGATGTAGTAAGGACTACAAGGATTAGATAAGGTACATGTCTTATACAATTACTGGTCTATACCCCTTATCCTCTTGTGGGGTTTTAAATTCAAAACTATACATTTAGCTTAGGGAATGATACGGGTATGCTTAGTGGTACATGGAAGCATAGGAAAAAACAGGAAAACAGGAAAAAACATACATCTTGGGTTCTGATGTGTCTTGCCTTGTTGGGCTTTCTCAGGGGTAGATGAGACATATAGGAGGCACTGGTATCAATAAGATATGTAGTGAAACAATTTACAAAATGCTTTTTATACAGAAACCAAATCAGTAAGTTGGCTAGGGACCTTATTATACAGACCAATCATACAAATTAGTTTGTAATAGAATCTGAATAATTTTGCATTGAAAGGGTTGATTGTGAGATGATATATCCTGAATGTTTCAAAGTGGTAATAGTATAAAAAGAGAAGGGTAGTGTGAGATAATTACATTATAGGAGAACTATGTTTAGTCGTTTGGGGTCCACTACCCTACCAGTGTTAAGGGGTGGACCACCCAATATTTTTGTTTGATTATAGGAAATCGTTTGTATAGTTCCGAGTTCCCATGGGTGATGGACACCTATTTCTGAGTGAGTGGACAACACACCTTTATACATTCAGATTTGTTTATTATGATTTTATGATCACACCAGTTGGATACCATGTTAGTACCAGACACAAGTACAACCCTAATGTAATTAGATTTGTTGCTTTCGAATATTTAAGCTTGAACCCTCGGGGAAGAGACATTGACTCCCACTTGTTACAATGTGAAACAATATTTTCTGAGCTAAATGACATGTTCAGCTTCAAATCCTTTTAGTAGTACCTAAGATGTCTCAATTCAAGAGTGATTCTAAGGTATTACCACTGTTTTTTATACTCATACTGACTACAATACTCGTATTAAGATACATAACATAATTAATTTAGATAATAAAGGAATGTACCTCTTACATTATAACCAGTTTATTTTAAGCTAACTTTAAACGTACCTAAACTCAAATTTTTCACTTTACAAAATAGAGTAGACAACCCTTTTATTTAAAGGAAAAATCCTGTTTGAGTTTTTTTTCAAGCGCAACATCCTTTCTTTAAAAAAAAAAAAAAAAAAGGGTGTAGCACCGCCCCCCTAATTCTCGATCGCCTAGGCGATCAAAAATAAATGGGAGCGCAGATCCCGGGAGGCTCTTGATTGCTCCTTGAGATGCTTGGGCATACGCAGAAGGAACCTTTTCATCAAAAGGAAAAAAATTACCATCTCATGCATGCACGGTGAGATTGGCAAGTTTTTTTCCCCAAACTACGTCATTTAATCTTGTGCCTGCGTCGGGTGACGTAGAAAGAAGAACCAGGAAGAAGAGCGGAGAAGATGGTGGTGCCTGGCTCTCCCTCTGCGCCGGGTCCTGGGATGACGCGGGAGCCGATGGAGGAAACCTCCTGACGGATCGACTGCTCTGCGAAATTGAAGGTAAGTGACAATTTTTTGTTTTGGGTAGTTTGGGGTTTTCTTCCTCTTTAATAATTCTCACTATAGAGGGAACCAAGTTCAGGAAATGAGTATAATGTATAGTAAGTACCCATAAATAGGGACAATCTGTATATAGGATTATTTATGGACAGACTATGAAATTGGCATAATTATTGATACGTATCTATCCATCTTTATGTTTTTTATATGCATTAAACCTCACTATACTCTTTTCTTTTACAAGATATATGTTGGATAAAGTATGTAATATTGTTGCACGTATAGAAGAAATTTTGGGTTTTGGTTACAATATGTATACACTTATTTGACAGTAAAGAATCACCATCTTTGACTCTCTATACATTGATCTTACTATATAATGTAACAATTTTTTGCCAATATCAACTGTAAACTTGTTAGTATATGTACAAATGCCTGTTTATGCAAGATAAAAAATATTATGTTTGACAATTCTTTTAATATTGACTGTGTCTCATAATTTATGTGACACCTCTCACCTTTTCTTTAAACTTTTTTTTTTTCTTATGTTACATACACACAACATTTAGCAATGACTAGAAGAGTTATTGATTATGTAAATTGCACCTATCTACTTCTAAAATACACCAGTGCTTTGGATTGGTAGAAGCAGCCAAATTTTACCAACCAATCTGCCTTTTCTGCCTCTCATATGCCAGTGCGCTTTCTGTTAACAAACAGAAAACCTAGAGTTTGATACAACAACAGCAGGAGACTGCACTTCACATAGCTAACAGCAGCTATATTTGCTGATTTGAGGATCTAACTCTCCTGTGTCCCAGGCAAATGCTTTATTTATTCCAATCACACTAAAATTAAAAATTTATTAGCCACAAATTTATCTTAAATGATGATGCCTCTCATTGTTTTGTATATAAGCTACAACATTTTTCTCCTCCAACATCTTTTTCAAATGTAGGGGCTCTTGCACACTGGAAGTCAAATTTAGCCAACAAAAAGTTCACTTTATAGAGTGCATAAAAATACACATCTGCTTCCAGGGTGTTGCTCACTTGCAGGCCAGATGTGATAGATATTGCCTTATTGCTGGTGAGTGAAATTCTGGAGTGATTCTATCAGCAAGATATAATATATTTAGTATATTAGATATCTAGATATCTAATATATCTAGTTAGCACAGTGAGGGAATGTCACCAAGGAAACGGGTATTTTCTGCAATTCTTAGTTTTCCTATCCCTGGTAAGGATTACAAGTGTGCAATGGGCCTTCAGAACTTTCTTATTCGTCAGATGAAATAAGGTTGCCTTAAGGCATGAACCCTATATTATCCATGGTTTGGCCATTTTTTATTCCCAGCTTTGTCATTATACTTCATCCCTTCTGTCTAACACCTTTTTGCCCAAAGGAGAGTGCTTTGTATTTGCTAAATATCTTGGGGGCTTACAAGATTTCTCAAACAGCTATAGCTTATAGCTGAGATAGCCATCCTGATTTCCACTAGCCTAGTAATTGCAGGGTGAATAGTGTATACATCATTTACCCCATGATAGTTATCTTCCATTTTCCATTCAGCAGTGAGAGATGGCAAAAAAACTAATATAAAAATGCTGGCAAGTCACAGGCGAAGGAAGGGCAGGCTGAGTGAACCAAGCTTCTATCATCTGCAGAATCTAAACCATAGAACATACTGATAATCACTGACAAACAGTCATCTCTTATGTATTTATTGCAACAGTAAAAATGTAAAATAAGTAAAATAAGGCTTGTTTTTTTCAAGACTTTGTAAGATCCACATGTATTAAAGTCTTTGTGAACTTAAAATACAAAATTATCAGGAAGAAAACCACAGCTTTCTCATTTTAAATAATAAATATGAATGTTAACATATGTAAACATATGGGCAGTAATACAACACTGTTGCTTTCTTTTCCTAAAAACAAGTCTCTGAGCATGTTCATGCTCATCTTATTTGCCCAAATATCAGGCTGTTCCCAACCTCTTTAGCACTCAGGGCTTGCGGGAGCATTAAACTAAACACATGATTTAGCTTTCTAAAGACATTGCATTACCACATGGGCTTTGTTAACAACACAATTGACCTGGTTTATTAAACTTCTCTATGACTGGTGAAGATAGACTATCATGAATGAACCTGGGTGATTCAGCAAACCTAGATTGGATTTCTTAAAAATCATTTGTTCTTAGTTGGTAAATGCTAGTGTTGGTCGAATAGCTCACTATTCAATTCGACAGCTATTCGGCCGAATATAGCAAAAAAATTCGGGTGGTCGAACATCGAATTCGAATCCCATTAAAGTCAATGGGAGAAAAAATTCGTTTTTTTTTTTCAGCACTGTGTAGAGCTTCTACAACCTCCAAACAGATGTAAAAAGATACATTATAAAAGGATACATGAAAAGATACATTGTAAAAGGATACATAAAAAGATACATTAAAAAAAAAGATACATAACACTATTCCATACCCCTGTGCTTCACATGAATATTAACGTGCACCTGTCAAATCAATTTTAGGCTAAAGCTAGGTACACACTTCCAATAAATATTGTTAGAAAATGAACGATTACGACCGATCAACGAATATGCACGATTATACTTGAACAATCATATTGTGCACAATTCTGTACATGCTGTAACAATACGATCGTTCATATATAATCCACCAACAGTGTCCACACGCTAGATACAATCGTTTGAACGATGCAGGGAGGGACATGTAAAGGAGAAAGTGTACCGCAGAAACATGCACGAACACTGAACGCCTGTACACGATAGATAGTGAAAGATCGTTGGCCAATCAGATCCACCGTGGCGGTCGTTCATTTCCAACGACAATCCTCGTTCGTCGGTGTCCTTGGTCCCTTTTTTTGGCCGATCGGTTGTTCATCAGTCGTTTCTAACGATAATTATTGGAAGTGTGTATGCAGCTTTAGTCTACACGGACTGCATTCCCATGGGCTAATCTACACCAGGATGTTTCCTTCAGGCACATTTTTGAGCGTTATCTTAAACGTTGCTTGCAACATTTAAAAAATTAAAACGCTGGATAAACGCGGCAAAACGCTTCCATTGAACTCAATGGAGGCTTTTTCAAACGTTTTTAAGCTTTTATGAAAGCTTTCATTGAAAACAATGGGGGCTTTTATAAACATTTTTAGCATGACTTTGGAATCTGGAAGCCCCCTTTAATAAGGAGACTCCCAGATCACCACCGCCCCACCCTGGGGAATGAGTACAGGGGTACAATCCTCTTACTCATTCCCTGAAAGGGTTAAAATATATATTAAAAAATAGGACAAGGCTTTCATTTAAAATTATTTAAATTAATGTGTGTGTTTGTGTAATTTAACTTTTTTTTTTTTTTTTTTTTCTTAAATTACTGAGTTGCTGAGTTGCTGAGGAAAGGGAAATCCTGATCAGGCTTTCCCTTTCCTCAGGGAGCAGAGCAATCAGCGGAGCTTTATGCTGACAGCTCTGCTCTCCTGATCCTGGAGGCAATACGAGGGCAATAGAGGTTGAATGGAAATACTATCTCCATTCATACCTCTACTGCTCTGTGATTGGTCTATTTCTCAGCCAATCACAGAGCAGTAGAGGTATGAATGGACATAGTATCTCCATTCATTGCCCTCCTATTGCCTGCGGTTACAGCTAATTGAAGGCACCTGCTTTCAATTAACTGTGACCGCACAGTTCCCACGGTCCAGGAATCCCACAATGACATTATGATTCATAATGTCATTGTCGGATAACCTGTAAAAAATAAAAAAAACAAGTTTAAAATAAAAAACACATACAAATAAATAATTAAAAAAAAAAAATGTTTTTTTTTTTTTTTGCGACCCAATTTTTGCTGTCGAATGCAGCAAAATTCGGTTCGGGTATACCCGAATTCGAACAGCCATATTCGGGTCGAATATAGGGACAACCCGAATTCGAACATCAACACTAGTAAATGCTTTAAATCCTGGACCAGATCCATTCTAGATCTAGGATCTGAGAAACTTCGGAGACTTCTAGTTATTGCATTTTCCTAAGCTCTTCCAGATTTCTGTGAGCCTCCATGATGTGATAGTATTTACATGTACCTTTACATTAGGTTCCATAAATGCCATGTTCAATGACATATGTGGCGCCTGGCAAGTCCAAAAAGATGTATTTTTGACATGAACAGTGTAGCATTTTTGACCTATATAAGATCAATTTGGGCACCAGGGTCACATTATTCAACATGGGCGTCTGTTCTTGGTCTCATCAGGGTCTTAACAAGTTTATGTGATAAATTTAGGGCTTTCTTCTTTCAAGTTTGAGTTTACTTTTCTTAACTTCCTACTATGGATATTTGTACAGCCACCTGGCTGATCACTTTTATATTCTTCTGTGTACCTCTGCACTCTGAAGGTAATCCCCTAATTAAGCATAACATTGTAAATCCTCTCTCACAATTATATTGTTAATATAATTATTAAATAATAATTAATATTTGTGTTAGTGTGTGTGTGTAAAAATCCTGTTGCTACTAAGAGAACCTCCCATATGGCAAATTATGAATAAAGAAGAAAGTAATCCCATTTCCCTTACTACCATTGTCAGCACTGGCTGACAGTAACCTGCTCTCTAGCATTTGCCCTGGGAATCTCGCATTTGGGTGGTGTCAAATGCTCCCTTTTACACACTCAATTAAAGGTGCACAGAACTGGAGGAAGTCTCCTTATTATTCCCAGCTGTGATCTGCAGTGAGAAGAATTCGCCCCTTTAGAGGCCAGCTAGTTCTGATGAGAAGTATCATCATCATCCATGACTAGTTTTAGCCAAAAACCCAAATTATGGATATGCAACGAAGAGAAAAAGATAAAGTGTTTAGGTGTTTGCAACTGAATCTATAAAAACAGGTTCAAAACATACTTCCTGTAAACCTGAAAGAAAGAAAAATATATAAAAAAACTCAATCAAGGCATCCTCCCAGAACATGAAATAACAATAGGAGAGTATATCTGTATCCTCCCTGAGTTACATTAGGGTTTCTGTCTTTGAGTTTATTGACTACAGCTTTCTGAGCATTGATAGCGAGGTTAAAAGCCATCAATTTCATGTTATCCCTTACTTATACATTGCTGTGCTCTCTTGGGAAAACTGGATGTAAGGGGCTATACCTTGAATGCGTATTTATCTAAAACATTTTAGAGGGGAGAGAACAATTTGTAATTTTTCTCTGTTAAGGAAAATAAATCTAGTATATTTACTGATTATTTAATTGTGAGAGTTAGCAGGTTTGAAGAAAAATGAAAATAATTACATATCTGCTGCTGTAGGTATTTATCTTTTTTTTTCAGGGTTATGACTATTAGGTCTTTTGATGTTACTGTGAACATTCAGGACAGTCATGCCGTGAATAGTTTCTGATTGTTAAAATAAACATATTTAAAATGGTATGTTTTGGCGATAATAATACGATAATGATATGATGTTATTCTATTTGTATTTATTAATCATTCAAAATCTTGGAATATCCAGTTAATTGAGAAATATACATCCAAGCTAATTTTAAAGCATTCAAAAGTAAAATTAGCTATTTAGCTCAAACTCTGAATTACCTCTAACATTCTACTACTACCACTGTAATTGTACAGTTGCAAAAACTGATATTTCAAGAAAAGACATTTCTACATACAAAAAATACTTTTTTTAGAATGCCTAAGCCAGGCTTAAGAAACATTATAAAAGTCTGTTTTCATTTTGTCTTAATAAATGTACCTTTTAACATTAATGATGCAATGTGATGGCACTATCATGGCACACGCAATGCCAAAGTGGAAGAAAAGTAGCAGAACAAATATGGAGCTGAAAGTGCTGTGGTCCAATAGTGAAAGTGAAATAGTGAAATCCACAGTGACCTGTGGATGTTTTATATCTAAAGCCATATGGGCTCTAATTCTCGAAGTATGGGTCATGACTTAAATTGAGTCGAATCAGATCTGTTTACTCTGGGTTGACAATCAAACGCCCTGCTGCTTCAAGGGTTACATGTGCAAGGAAAACTGTACAGCCTGTGCGGCCCTCCTGCACCTTTACAGGACTGTACAGTGGCACCAAAAATTTAACTATTAAAGGCTGCAGAGCGATGGGACAGATTGATTCCTACATGGATCTCTGCTGCTGTAGGGAGTCTTGGGACTCCCCCTAAATGCCCCTAAATGCTAAGGCCCCCTTTCAAGATTCAAAAGTGTACAGTGACCTTGCCTGGAAATTAGGTGTTTTCTGTTGCACAGTAGCAGGTAGAAGCTAGAAGGCTATAGCAGTGACTACTAATGTAGTGTGCCTGAAACTGGAATGCATGGTTGTAACTCTGTTACACAAAATTATTACTGTGCTTCTCTTCTCCTTAGCAGTATTTTCCATATTGTACTCTGTGCCATCCTTATGCCTCAGTACATTTTTTCTGTATGCTGCATATTTCACTCTTTTATGTCAATTTTCCCACCATACATGCAAAAACATTTCTCTCATTCAGGTGCCCATGGGTGCTCCAGGTCTTTATACATTCCTAATAGCATGACATTTAGGAATTTATTCTGTTTTTAGTTATTACAATAGTAGGGGATGCCTCCCTAGATAAGTTTAAAATGGTCTTTGCCAAACCCGGATTTGACAAGAAAAAAGAGAAATCAGTGTGTAGTTCAAGTAGGGACAAAAGGGTTTTATTGGCATATACATTAAAAAACGTACTTATTGAAAAGAAACTCTTGCTAACAACATATATGCTCACATGCTAGCTCAGACGGTCATTTTAAAATGGGTCTGGGATATTCCCACAACAGGCAACTAGCTTTTATAATTCCTCCTCCCTGCATCCTTGGTAAACCTGTGCCACAAAAATCTCATGTTTAATCATGAGTAAGGCATCGCTGATTCCCAAAGGCATCACATTACTCATCTTAACATCCCCCTGGAGAAGCCTTATGGCGAAATGCATTGGGAATAACCCAAATTGGATGGAATGGTTTTGCCTTATTTCTGCTAGGAATTCATTTTTGAATGCATTAGTTGATCTCTGTCTATGATAGATTACCTGTGAATACCCTCTTGCTTTGTATTCTGTACTTGTCTCTGTTGGAATTTCTGCATTATCTGTGTGCTCCTGGTCCTCTGCAAGCCCATTTCCAGACACCATTCCTTGCGTAAGTCCTGTGGGCAACTGTGTGCTGGGAAACTCACCCAGTCTCCCAAGGAGTGGGGGCTATAGGTGAAGTTTGGGAGACTGGTGCCTGGCAATTACCATCGCTGGAACAGGGCCTTACAGTCTCTAGTGAACAGCTGGAAATTTGTAAAGTGATACATTCCAATGTACAAAATGAAGCTCATTAGCATGTTAAAAGCTAGGAAAGAAATCTGCTCCCTTAATGCAGTAGGAAATTGTTCTATTTTACATAATTTCCTAAATTTTAAAAAAGATACACTTCTTTTGTCTGAACAAAATTTTCAATTCAGAAGAAAATTAAACATTTTACATTAGTGTAGAAGTATCCATCCATGTAAAACATATTATGATATATATCTAAATATGCCTGCTGTGAGGTGTCAACAATTACAAAGGCTAATAAAAGCATTTAATATTCCACTTGTACTGCATACTTGCTATTAAAATTACAACTGCTGCATGTTTATAGTACAAGTGAACATATTATCAAATTGATTTTAAAGCAAAAATTTAAGACTCTAGGAAAAAGGCATTTCTTCAATGTTTTGTCATAATACCTTTTTACTTCATAAACTAATATACTGTTTTTATGCTTCTGTTCACCTTGCTCATCACTGACTGCACCAAGGTTTTCCGGGAAGTTAGAAAGATGGCTATGCAGAAAATACACCTTGATGCTCATATTGCAAACAAGGATTTTGTAGCTCTCCAAGAAATAGCTCTCCAAGAAATGTAGCTCTACAAATCTGTGGACCATCAAACACACCGGCCTTTATTTTTTCAAATGATAGGCTAGAAAATGCCAAAATGAGGTACTTGAAACATTCTCCTTCAGTTGGCATAGCTTTAACAAACTGCTTCATCAGACCCAGTTTCATTTGCAGAGGCGGGAATATAATATTTTTTCTATCAACAAGTGGCTCATGTAGAATGTTTGGATCACTGGTTTTGGGGCAGATCTTGAAACCCAATGCCTCTCACGAGCTCTGCTGTACCACATGCACAGATAACAGGGTTACTTGGTGTATCCTCGTTACTGACCAAAAAGGAAGCATACCATTTTAAGGTCAACACAGATGACCAAATTGTGTTGGTGATATTGCAACAACTCAATGACTCTCATTATGTCTGCATATTCTGCACAAAGAGAAACTGAATAACCCATTGGACCTGACCCAAATATATTGCCAATGTAAAGTAGGACACACTTAAAACTCCGCTTTGAGCTATCGATGAATAGCCGCCATTTAGTTGAGGTATAGATTGGAATTCCCACCGGGTATGTAATGGCAATACACAAAGCCACTGTCAGTTCTAAAGTACTGCAGGAATGCAATTCAATTTCTCTAGGTTCGAAAGTACAATACCTTTGTTCCTTTTTCAAGTAAGTTTTTCTCAAGTAGTCTTGATGTTAGGAGTTCTGAAGCCTTCTTCGATGGTCCCAAATCCCGTGCCAAATCACTCAATTCATGCAAATCAAATCCCTTATGAACAGGGTCCTCTACAATTTCAAACTCTTCATCATTGTTGTCACCTAGTTCATTGCCATAACAATGTTCTTCAAGAGAGGGTAGTGTAAAAAAAAAACCTGCACTGGGATTCCATCTAAATGAGCCACTGGGCGTATAGCCGATGGTAGACTAGGATACTCTGTTACATTTATTTTTCTTGTTATATCCTGAAGTTTTCACTATACAAAAGTAACAGTCACTGAAATGATCTCCTGGCTCTCACCAAACCATAGGTTTACCAAATGGCATCTTATCACATGTTCCACATCTGTAAACCCTCAACACACTGTTTGCACGCCCTATGAGGGGCCCAAGACTTATCTTGATCACCCAGTTTAACTTTGAAAAATGCCAAATAGGCTTGCTCAACAAATGTGCTGATGTTTAGGCACTTACGATGAGAAACAGCAGAGCCAGACATGATCTGAAAGAAAGGGAAAAGGGAAAGGATGTAGCAATATGTTATATGCTGTGTATGGCCTCTAGGGGTCTCACTACTGGAATACTGGTACAACTGCTACTAACTACTGTGTGTGAGCCTCTGGAGCAGGACCAACTAACAGAACAAAACTGGCAATATTATGTGCAATACAGAACATCTTGTTTATAGGAGAACATACAATTTGGAACCATTGTACATGAATATGTTGTTTAGAGGGGCAGTGTCAAGTCTAACTGAACACTGTCAGGAGGCATTTCTTTGGGGACTAGTCCCTGCCATAAATGGAATGAAGACTATAGGACCCTCGACACACATAAGTATTACTCTTTTGTTATCTTGTTCACTAGAACATCAACAATTATATATTGGAAAGTATGGGGGGGGGGGGGGGGGGTTATTTAATCTTAGCTCAAATGTAAAACCTAAATGAACCATGTTTATTTATTTATAGAATTAAGTCATGCTACATATACTGTTACATATATATTTTGATTTTTACTCTTTTACATACTGTGTACTATAGCAAGGTCAGCATGTTAGAGTGTTTAGTGTTGGATGTCACACACAATGCATACTTTCCCTCCATTCCCGATGAAAAAAGAAACAATAGCCCTAAATCCAAGACAAGCCAAAATACTTCATTTCATACCTCATTCAGCCCAGAACAGTATGCTTATTACATACAAAACACAAAGAAGGGACCATGCCTCTGTCAATTTATCTAAACCAAAAAATAAAAATGTCATATGTTGCAGCCTGTCGGTACAGACAATGACTGCATTGGTTATTTTTCTACTTATTTTCACTTGGTAAGCTTGCAGATATGTCCATTACATGGTAGACTGATGGAATTAGAAATGTACTAAAGAAAGATCAGGTTGTTTTTTGCTGTCACATGAAGTGACAGGGTAACTGTATTACTGGCAAAATCAGTAGGTAATCTGTATTTACATAATTTATCTATCCTTCCTCTGCTCATCAGCTTTGGTGATTTGTGTATTGTGACAGTATGTCACACTTATTTAATAAAATTATTATTGTTAAACAGTATTTATATAGTGAAGTATTACAATTACACAGCGCTGTACATTGGGAATGACAGACAGATACAACAATGACACAGGGGGTGGACCCTGGCTAATGATTACAATCTAAGAGGTGGAGGATGTAGCACACATTAGGAGGGAGTTATTATTGGAAAAATTATAAAACGGTGTGTATATTGCACCCAGTGTCAGGTAGTTTATGTGACCATGTGTATGCTTGTTCCAGGGCTTAAAATATAGAGATTAGTGCTGGTGGAATTTGCCACGATTTGAATCAGTGACAGTTCATCAAATTGACCTAGTGATCAGGTTGATGCAGCACTAAAGAAGCACTAAAACCCTGCAAGGTATTTTAGGGCCAGCATATAATTCCGTGAAAAAACAATTTTTTTTTTGATACATACAAAGTAAAGTATCTGGCAGTTAAATCTGCCCATATTAGGCAAAATGGCATAAAATCACAATATAATACAAAAGTAGATTTAATACATGTATGTAAAGATAATAGGCTGCACAGTCGATACAGTGTTTAAAAAAATTAGACATAAAGCTTCAATCATTTTTTACAGAGATGTCACAAATGGAAGGTGACTTTAATAAAGTGACACAATTTGCAGGGAATAAAAACTTCTTCAGATGATGTATAGTCTATAGTAATTTTGCATGTTCTATGAACAAAACATAAATTATAAATGACTTGTCGATTTGTACCATATAGCAATAAAAGTATTATCAATACATCCAAAGTAGTGAAATACCAATATGTTGTTAGGCACTAGTTTTAGTATTGGGGAGTATGTGAATCTGGTTGGCTGTCAGTCTGCTGGCTGAATTAGCTGGGCTGTGCTATACCAAACATGGTCATTGTAGCATATGGCCCAGTGCTGAATCAGACCACTAAACATTGGAGATGTTAGGATTTATATGCTTCAGGTCTAGGGAGAACTTTCTATACTATCTGGGCAGTGCTGAATTTGAAACAGTACAGAAAGTTACAATATTTGACAGTAACTGCACTCCATAATCAGCTGCGGTAGATTTTCTGTAATGACCTGCTGCTTTGTTTTATAAATTAGTGGTACTGGGTGTATTACCATTTTTTGCTATGAACAAATGAGATCACCTCTGAGTTTTCATTTTCTTTAAGTAGGTAAGATTTTTTACTGCTGCCTGTTAGACTGATTTCTTTAACAATAGAAATAATTTACTCCCAACTAAAAGTATGCCTGGAATAGTAATTACTAAAACTATTACTATAATCCAGTAATAATTTCTCTACAAAAGTATGAAATAGATGTCAATTTTATTGCATTTTTAATGTTATAATAAATATGACAGCTGAGAAGTTTTAAATAAACAGCTGGAGGAAGAACAAAATGAAATATACCTTAAGCCAGTGGAAAAAGCAGAATCTTGCTACCTGTCTATACAGAGAACCTGTATAGAAATATGGGATACACCATTGCTGATTAGTTTGTAAAAGTATTCATTCTTGGATTTGTCCTAATCCTGGTTCTTTTTACTTATGCTTCTGAGTTTGTGCTTGCTCTGGGAGATTAACCCAGTATTAACTAAGCAGGAGTGCATTAGGCCCAGAGATTCAGACCCTAATCTGAATGTCCCATATCTGTAGCCAAAGGCTTAATACAGTTTTTTGTGTCAATCAGTTTTATTGAGTTTTCAGTGAAAAATAAACAAACATACATAGCAAACATTATAACATAAAACACAGATATCTTATTTACCTGAAACGGCGGTGGATCAGTTTGAACATATAGTACACAACCTTAATATAGCATATGCTCTGACAATCATGATAGTAAACCGTCAAAGCCCTCATGATACAGAATAAGATAAATCAACACAAATATACAGACAATAACAGAATTACTCAAAGAGGCACACAATATGTGTAGCGCGTAAAGCGGCAAAGACCTCCTCCTCAGAGAACGGAGACTCCAATTGCGATATCACCTCAGAGTCTAGCGTCGGAAGAGCAATTTTAGTTATATAATCTTGCAAGGGGGATGGACTTGCATGGGCGGTGCGGATTTGATAGAGATCAGCATAGTAGTTATGAAAAGTTTGTAAGATCTCCTTAGGTATGGATGTCAAGCCGCCATTGGCGGTCCGGATAGATGGAATATAAGTAGTGGAAGTGCGAGGGTGTAAGCCCTGTGCTAACAATCGGTCACATTTATCCCCATACTGGTAAATTAATTTGCGGAAGCGATCCCGGTGGCGTTGGTATGCTAGGTCGTACAGCTTCCGAAGGTCCTTAGCAGCAGTCAGTTCTAAAAATACAGCTGAGGTCATGTTTTGTTTATGTAGGCCTTCCAAGGAGCGAATTTTATCACAAGTAAGTGTAATATCCTGCAATCTGATCCTTTTAGGCCAAGTTCTTTGTTGAATTAGGACCCCTCGAACCACCGCCTTCATAGCCTCCCACTGCAAAGGTAGGGGAGTGGGGTCCGAAACATGGTCCCCTATAAAATTGGTAATCGCTTCTAAAACCGCCTTCGCACAAAGAGAGTCCTTGAACAGGGAGTCATTACACCTCCATGTCCATTCTCTAGGGCCCATTTGAGGCATCTGGAGTGAGAGGGATACTGAGGAATGATCGGACCAAGGACAAGATTCTATAGAGGTAACAGGGTTCCAATCAAGTATAGAGTGGCTCGCCAAAATATAATCTATACAGGAGTACATGTTGTGGAAGTCCCACTGTGGAGGAGAAACGTCTTGCACAGGAACATAAAGTCTCCATAAAAAGGCGGGCTGTTCTCTCGACCAAACACGGCATGTGGCAGGATAAGTTGATGTCAGTGGTATTCCGGTGATGCATAGTAGCCAAAGAAACACAAAAAATTAGGATGGCAATAAAAAGTCCAAGAACAGTGCTAAAGGTGTCCTAAGATCCCTAAAAAAACACAAAAAGATAAATGTTGATGGCAGGTAGAAGTTCCAAGTGCAGTGCTAGAGGAGTCCCGAGATCCAAGAAAAATTGTTGGCGAAGCCGAAGCAACTGGCTAGGTTGTGGAAGGAGGAGGAGGAGGCGAAAAAAATGACCCGCGGAGGTGCCTGGAGAACTGTCAGATGGAAGTCGAGGAGGAACTTGTGATGGAACTGGTTTGTTGTTGAGAAGTGAAGCCTCTGTAGGCCATTCAGGTAATAGGATATCCGGAAGATGCAGATCTCGTACAATATGGGGCAGGTCTGATGGTTCACGAAGAACAAGAGTTCTACCTCCCGATCGGATAAGAAGATGAAAGGGAAACCCCCATCTATATGGGATGTTCCGTTCACAAAGAACTGTTAAAAGCGGTTTAAGAGCCCTGCGAAGATCTAGAGTATGTTTAGATAGATCAGACAGCAATTGTATCTGTGCCCCAGCGTATTCAATATTGGAAGATTCTCTAGCTTTTTTCATGTAATCTTCTTTGGTTCTAAAAAAATGGATCCGACAGATAACATCTCTAGGGCGTTGCGGATTTGTACTGCGTGGGCCCAGGGTTCTATGTATCAGATCTATCTCTATATCAACATCAGATGGGACAGCAAGAAGCTTAGCAAATATAGAGTAGGCCGCCCTGAGCAATTCTGAATTCGGTACAGTTTCAGGTAGACCCGGTATACGTATAATATTCCGCCTGTTGCGGTTTTCAGCATCATCATGCAACAGATACAACATATTAATTTGGGCCTCGTGGCGTTCCAGTATATCAGCGTGTGATGCTACTTGTGAAGAAAGGTCAGCACATTGGGTTTGCAGAGCTGTGGTAGCGCTGGTAACTTGTTGTACAGATTCGCGCAAGGCATTAAACTCTGCCTTGCAGCTCGCTTCCAAACGCCCTATACTGTGCTCTAAGTCCTGTCTGGTAGGTAAGGTATGGAGATGGGCCTTCCAGTCCCACTCCTCCACAATATCTGGATTTGCTGGGTAATGGTCCGAGGATGTTGCTGAGGAGGGCGACATACAGGGGCTGAGGATGGGGGATGCATGACATACCTCTGATGGTGGGATGCTGGAGTCATCCGACCCCTGTGCAACCGGATCCTGCTGTAGTTCGGCCCCCTGCTGCGTGCTCCACGCCGACGGTGCCTGCCCGTCGGATGTCTTCAAAAATCGAGCCCCCGGCTTTGGGGCCTTGTCTCGATCCCCGCGGCTTCCCTGGGGGAAGAAGCTGGGGATGCCTCCGGAGGAGGAATCGCCCCCTCCGGAGCGTGCCTTTTGTGCCCCCTTGGTCTTGGGGCCCATATTGTTAAAAAAAAAGAGGCGCTGCAGCACTGAAGATAATGAATTCCCCCAGGCGGAACACGGAGCTCGGATCCTGAGCTTCCTACTCCGCCGCTATCAGGACACGCCCCCCGTTAATACAGTTTTTATTTTGTTTACCAAACACAATAACTCCTTGCACTGCTATGGTTCAGAGGCCACTCAAACAGCATGATTAAGAGGCTTTTTCCTGATTGGCTGGTGGGAGGGGCGATACTGATTAAATCTGGAAGAGCAGGCATGCCCGGGCTCAGAACTGCCCGCAGAGGCGCCTGCACTTTACAAGGAAGAGGTAAGTGTGACAAAGACAGACTATGCTATGTGTTCTTTTGGGCCTACAGATAAAGAATTGAGTCAATTCATGCGCCATTCATGTAGTGTATTTTTTTTATATATACATAATATATATATATTTTTTTTTTGAGCCATACCAGGAAGAGCAGTAGTAACATTTGCATATATCAAAAAGAATGAACAGTAGTCAGTACAGGAAGTATGAAACCAGGTGCATAAAACTGGCAGAGATAAAAGAGCATATCTAGGTACATATTATAATGCAATACAACAATGTAAAATAAAAACAGCTTATTTTTTAAATTTTTGAAAGGTATGTATCGGTCATCCAGTTAGGCCTGAAGCATGCGAGGAAAGGAGCATAGAGGAAGGCCAACATGAGTGGGTACACAGGGAGCAGCATAGGGTTACGTTTTTTGGTCGGAAGTGAGCTAAGGAAGGAGGGGGGAATTCAGGAGGAGGAGGTATAGGAGGGGCAGAAGAAGTTAGAAGGTCAGGAAGAGGAAGTGGCGGTCTTTTAGGAGAGAGACAGCATACAGGGAAGGTTGTTCAGCGTGAAGGGAACGTTTTTAGTTTTTGCTGGAAAGTTTTTGGATTATTTTTTCAAAACATTTTCTCAAAAAACAAAAGTATTTCAATGCCTTGCCATCATGGCTGATATCGAAGTCCTCAAGTCCTCGCTTGAGGAACGCTGCCGGGGCCAGTATGGCTTCAGGAACCGGTGAATGTTGCACTGCACGATTGGGGGACTGGATGCCAAGCCCCCTAGGGCTCTACGCCAGGGACCCTTCAACTTAGCCCTTAATGGCTGGGGCTATGGAGGAGGTGGGGAAGAATCCTCGGCTACGGTAGAGCCTTAGCAGAGAGGCAGCCGGAGGTAGGGATGTCGGGCCTGCCTCTCTCTGTGTCCAGAGGC
>NC_092865.1:73593064-73620163 GCF_032062135.1 Pyxicephalus adspersus | reverse complement strand
AGTTTTCATCTCATTCATTCCGGATAGGAGCAGCCATGGAAGCCGCCTGGTGGGGGTTGGGGGATGATAAAATTAAACGCATTGGGGGTAGGAAGTCCAAACATTTTAGGCTGTATATTCCCTCGCATCTTCTGATGCGGTAGGTTGTGTGAGGCATTCGGGCATGTTTCGGTTGTTAATCAGGATTTTTTGGGGTAGGGTTTTTAGGGTGTTTATGTTTAAGGGAGGTTTGTGGCTTGGTTCATGCTTTTCGCTTGGAACAAGATGGATGTTTTCTGAGTTGTTTGTTATTAACTTGGGGCAGATATGCAATGTTGTTCTGGTTACAGGTGGTTGCCCCGGATTGGTTTGGATCGTAGTTGATTCCCATGTTTCGAGGGGTGGATGGAAGGCAGCTGGGCATCCCTCGAGTGGTAGGTCAGCTTCGGTGGCTTGGTATACCGGGTTTGCAATGGAGTAGGCCCATGCCAGAAGTTCACCGCTTAGTAAGGTTGGATCGCGTGCCTGATTGTTGGTTTTAAACGTTGGTGGAAACGATTTGGGAATTAGGCCAGTGTGGGAGTTGATCAGAGACAATAATTTGGAGTTTTTGAGGCTGCAGACAACCTTTACGAATCTCATAGTGGTGTGGTCTGATATGGTGGGTAGGTTGCATTGGAGAAGGGCTAGATCCGTGGAAAGAATAAATAAGGCCCTTAAGAAGTTAAATAAGGAGCCCGTTTGTGATTTGGAAGGGGGGTGTCACGGCTCCACAGGGCCAAGTGGTGGACCCACTGTATCACCAACCCAGTGGGTGGAGACGTGCACAGGGCACAGAGTCTAAGCAGTAGCTTGGTCTTCTTCAGGGCCTCTAGTGGTGAGGTTGTCGTGCGGCTAGCTACTGCCAGGTTGCGGCCCCTGTGCTCGCCAAGGCAGGTGACTGCTGACTAGCAACTAAAATGCAGTGCCAGAAGGGAAATCCAAAAGCGTGGTCAAACGAGCCAAAGGTCAGGGCAGGCAGCAATCAAGAGTAGTCAGGAAACAAGCCAAAGTTCGATACACAGATAATACAGGAACAA
This sequence comes from Pyxicephalus adspersus, assembly GCF_032062135.1. Lineage (NCBI taxonomy): Eukaryota > Metazoa > Chordata > Amphibia > Anura > Pyxicephalidae > Pyxicephalus > Pyxicephalus adspersus. Next base: position 73,619,105 of record NC_092865.1, on the reverse strand, counting down.
CACGCAGGAACTAAAGCAGTAGAAACCTGGGAGTAGAACCACAAGGCAACTTCCTGTTGCCATGTCACTTCCGTAAAAAGGGGTTGTCATATGAGCCGCAGACACTAACCCTATCAGCAGGGGGAGTGCTGGTGCTGAGATAGCCTCAGGTGTTGTTCACATGCCTGCCAGCAGAGGGAGTGTGTCTGGGGGATACCCTAGTCCTCTGAAGCAAGGGAGCAGCTGACTGAGAATCACATGACCTGGGCCAGGAAGTGTGCTCAGAGTTGGATCCAGAAGCAGAGATGGTGCTGACATCAGGGGACTGTGAGGTAACACTGAAGGGGCTACAGATCCCCTGATCTTGTGGGGATCTGTGACAGGGGGTTTGGTGGTGCAGCATAGGGAATTGGACCAGGAAGTGTGCTCAGAGTTGGATCCAGAAGCAGAGATGGTGCTGACATCAGGGGACTGTGAGGTAACACTGAAGGGGCTACAGATCCCCTGATCTTGTGGAGATCTGTGACAGGGGGTTTGGTGGTGCAGCATAGGGAATTGGAGGTTGAGACAGTATTCTATCTGAAGTCCGATGGAGTGCATTTGACTGATGTGGGTACTGATTTATGGTTCCTGGGCGTTCAAGACGGGATTCAAAGGGTGTTGTAGGTCTTGAGGAGAGCACAAGCGTGAGGTGTCTAGCTTGTGGTGGTGTGGTGGTTGAGGTCCTCGAGGGGAGTGTGCTGGTTGTTTAATAATTAAGATATTGGGGACTCATCTATGGTATTGAGTCTCTGGTTTTGGTTAATGGTTTAGGGAAAATTGTTTGGGGGTCTGCACAGGAAAGAAAGGTATATTTTTTTTGGAGCTGGGAGTATGGGTGGCTCGGAGCAATTGTGGTTTAAGGTGCAGACCCCAAAAAAGGTATAAGAAAGTGGCCTTCGAGGACCAGCAACCAGTAAGCTAAAATTGGGGAATCAGTATTGTTATGGTATTGTTTTTGTTTATTTGGTATTTAATTTCATAGTTATTACGTATATACTATTTGTTGATATTTGATTGTATTTATGTTATGTTTATATTGGTTATTTATAAGTGTTATCTATATTGTTATTAATATATTAATAAAATTAATATTTTGTTATAATAAAAGGCCTACCGGCCATTTACCCAACATATGGTTTGGTCTTGATTTGGGGGGTTATGTGTTATAGTTGTTAGTGGGGTAATAACAGGGGGGTTAAGGGGTTTGTAGTCTCTGGGGATGCAAGTCTGCATAACTATGTTTTGCCGCAGTCATGGGTCTCTAAACTTTTTAAAATAGTTTAGAGTACAGTTTACCAGTATTTAAAGGAAGGACTAGGAAAGAACATAAATGAGAAATTATATTTTGAACAAGAAAAAGAACAGGGAGAATAAGAGGAAAAAAGCACACATGGGAGGTTGACCACTATCCCACTGTGCATACAGCAAGGGGGAGGGAAAAGTCGGGGGGGGGGGATTTTTAGATGCAACCTGCTGCTTTTGTTCCTGAGAAAAGAAAGGTACTGTTTATTATTAATCTCTTGACTGAGGAAAGCCCTAACCTCTCCTTTCATGGAACAGGGCAGTGCTATCCTGAATGATTTTGATGCATTTATAACTGCAATGAATCAAGTCTTTGATCATCCTAACCGTTGTGCTACTGCAGAAGCAAAGTTGCAAGGTCTGCGACAGGGTAGACGCTCAGTCGCTGAGTACACACCTGAATTTCGGCGTTGGGTTGCAGATACTACTTGGAATCCAGCCTCTCAGAAAAGTCAATTCAAGGGCTTTCTGAACTAGTTAAGAATAAGCTTGCCAGAGTGGAAACTCCAGATGATCTTGATGCATTTATCCAACTATGCATTCGCATTGATCAGAGACTCACTGAAAGAAGGAAAGCTGAGAATTTATGCCTTTACTGTGCAGATCCTGGATACTATGCATTTAACTGTTCAAACATCTCATTTTGTCATTCCTATTCAAGTTATCTTGGGAAACCGTGAAATTCCCTGTTCAGCTATGCTAGACTCTGGAGCCAGGGAAAACTTTATGGATATAGAGTTTGCTAAGAACAATGATATAGGGATTAGAAACAAAAATGCACCTATCAACATAGAAGTTGATGGCTTACCTTTATCATCTGGTCCAATCACCAATGAAAGTGCCCCTCTAAACCTAAAGATTAAGTCTGATCACTGTGATACTATCAGCTTCCAACTTATTTCATCACCCAAGTTTTCAGTTATTTTGGGGATCCCATGGTTTTCAACTCCTAACCCCTCTATCAATTGGCAGACACGGTCAATATCATTCTCTTCTGATTTTTGCAAGGAACACTGTAAGCCAAGCTTGCCCCTGGTCAAGGAATCATAAATTAAGGGAATGGCTGCTCAACAGAATGACACCTTGCCTCCACAATATGGTGAGTTTGAAGATGTCTGCAATAAGAAGAATGCTGACCAATTGCCTCCACATCGCCCCTATGATTGTCCCATTGAACTGCTACCAGGTACAATGATACCATTTGGTCGCATTTTTTATCCCAGCTGGATATAAGATATCTCAAAGAATTCCGGGATAAGAATCTAAAAAAAAAGGCTTCATCAGACACCCTACTTCTCCTGCAGGGGCAGCACTGTTCTTTGTAGGAAAGAAGTATGGTACTTTACGTCCTTGCATAGACTATAGAGAACTAAATGCCATCACGGTGAAGAACTGTTATTTGCTTCCTTTGATTTATGAACTAATAGAACGTCTCTGTTCTGCAAAGATATTCACCAAATTAGATTTACGGGGGTATATAATCTTGTCTGCAATCATCAAGGAGACGAATGGAAAACTGCCTTCAGAACCAAATATGGACATTTCCAATCTTTGGCCATGCCATTTGGCCTTTGCAATATGCCTGCAACTTTTCTACATTTCATCCATGATTTAATGGGAGATCTTTTAGATCAATTTGTTATAGCTTATTTGCATGACATTTTCATCTTTTCAAACAACCTGGAAGAACATCGCAAACATGTTTGCATCGTCTTAGAACGATTGAGGAAGAATCAACTTTTTATCAAATTGTCCAAATTCACATTTTTCCAGACACAGATATATTTTCTGGGATACATTATTTCCCCATCAGGGTAAGAATGGATCCTAGTAAAAACAAAGCTGTTTTGGAATGCCGGCTCCCACAAACACTAAGGAGATTCAACGCTTTATTGGTTTTGCTAACTTTTACAGAAGATTTTATAAGGAACTTTTCAAAAGTAATAACACCAATCACCCAACTAACCAAGAAAGGGAAAAACTTTTTTTGGTTTCCAGAGGCACAGGCTGCCTTCTGCAAACACAAGTCTTTTTTTACCTCTCCCCCCATATTAGTTCACCCTAATCTGGAGCTGCCTTTCATTGTGGAGGTGGATGCCTCAGATACTGCCATGAGAGCTATCCTTTCTCAGCGATTAGGAAAAAAGATCCAGCTTCATCCTTGTGCGTAGTTCTCCAGTTCAATGTCCTCTGAAAGAAATTATGACATCGACATCACAGAGAAATTTCTACATTTCATATAGGAGATAATGTTTGGTTATCTACCAAAAATTTAAAGACATGTTCCACCTTCCGAATTCAGACCAAAATAACTGGGACCCTTCCAAATCTCAGCTTAATTCAATCCAGTCACTTTCTACTTAAAACTTCCTGTTAGTATGAAGATTCACCCTGTCTTTCATGTTTCACTGCTCAAACCATTCAACGAAAACATTTTTCCTGGCAGAGTCCTTCCACCTCCTCCCCCTGTGCAGGTACAAGGGGAAGAAGAACTTATTGTTGAAAAGATTATTGACTCCAGGTTCGTCAGGAACAAATTGCAATATATGGTTTAATGGGGAGGATATGGACCAGAAGAAAATTCTTGGAAACCTGAAGGCTCAGAGAATTCCATCAGAGATTCCTCACAAACCAGGCCCTAAGACGTCCAGGGGCTGTCCTGAAAGAAGGGGCATACTGTCAGGGATCCAAGCTGGGGCTTCTGTGGACCATTGCACTGAGCCACCTGAAGTGCTGAACAGCTCTGTACCTGATCACTGAGTTGTACTTTGCCTGATCCTGTTCTTTGATGAACTCTTTAAATAAACTTCATTTAAATTGATTGTGTGAGATATATTTCTTTGAAAAAGTGCTTTTTTATTCTCCTCCTCTTGTTGAATTTTGGATACTAAACAATTTAATTGTACAAATTTGTCTGTACAATGAATACAAAAAAACAATGCATGCAAAAATGGAAAAGTTTTGGATGAAAAAGCGAGATATGTATCATATATGACAACAAGAGATGAATATATATTACAAAAAAATCAGATGTTGTATGTAATTGCATTTTTCTAAAAATTTGGTAGGGTGTTTTATACATTATGTATATATCTGTGAAGTTAGATGGCCAATTTGGATGTGCATGGAAAGTCAGAACCCAACCACCTAGAATGGAGAGTACAACATGTGAGCAACATTAGGTTTATGAAAAACATATTTAGATAGCCCGTACGGGGTGACTGTTGAACATAAAATGAGATCAAATAATGCTCCTAGCTGATCTAAAGGGAATCAATACTATGTATATGTAATAAATTCAGAGAATGCGGCGCTTTAAGAGCACCGCATTCTGCTCAACAGCTGAAGTGTATAGGCTGAGGACATCTGTGGGTGTCCCTGGAAGTGTGGTGATACACATAAGGATCATGCAGTAAAAGGATCCTTCATTCAGAAGGTTGCAGAATTTCCCATTAGACGGAGCACCACTTCCAGTTAAGGGAAATAAAAGCAAATGATGTGCGTACACAAATTTAGTATTCTAAGGGTATTAGGCTGTATAGGAACTACACCGATGGATGTTATAATAGTTAACCACCTGGACGTTTCACTGATGTCTGGATTTCTGTACCAAAAGCGGTACACTGTTTTTCATGAAATTTTTTTTTTTTAAATTGTAGTAAAGATTTCTTTATATTGGACTCAATACAGCTTTATTGTATTGAGTTCAATACAAAGGTATTTGAATTTCCCACCCCGCCTCCTGCCCGCACCGACGCTTGCAGCGACGTCACCGGGAAACCCCAGAGATCGTCACTGCACACGCTGGGAGAAGACAGCTGGGAGAAGAGGACAGATGTCTCCGGAGGAGCTGCGGGGACAAGGTGTTTTTTTTTCAGTTGTAATCCGATTGTCAAACAATGTTGTATGACAATCGGATTGCACTGTAACTCTTGTTTATATTTTTAGCTACCTCGAACCTGGTTCGGGGTAAACGATTGTAGCAAGTTTTCTTACCCCGAACCAGGCTCCGGGTAAATGCCCAGGAGGTTAATAAATGAGTGATAGATCCGACCTTCAGATGCATGAGCACAATTTGATTACAAGTAAGTACCTTTTGGACAGCAAGAGTTGAGTTTTTCTGCTCACATTTGGCATTGGTACAATGGTTGATTGACATTTGTTTACTTTATGGCTAGGTGGATTCGAATGGGCTCTTTCCCTTAGTGAAATCATGCAAATATAAGAAATGAAATGGGAATTTGATAAAGAGGGTAAATATGGTTTAACTAATCATGGATCAATATTAGGCACTTGCACTTTTTCAAAGAACTATATCTCACATGATCTATTTTAAATGAAGTTTAATTAAAGATACTATTATGACATTGCACAAACAATTGCACTATGTATGTATATGTGGGGCAGTTAAAACGTTTTTATGCACATACATTATTTTTAGCACAATAGGTTATATTTGAATATTAATAAGGCTTTTTGCCAATTGCAAAGTAACACTATAAGCTAATAATCACATATAAATAGCACAGCACGATAAAGACACTATCAAGTAACAATAATTGTAATAAGGTACAACTGGTGACTTTGTATTTATGGTAAGTATTTGAATAGAATCATTGGAAACCTTTTCTACTTTGCTGTCTCTGTCCATCACTACCTAGTATAGGTGAGACTTCATGTGCGTCAAACACCAGGTGCATGCATATCCAAACTGATTAAAAGTATATATGGTGTACTAAATTCATAGCAATAATTATGATTTATTTTATTAAATAGTGAATATGATATATGAAAAAAATTTGTATTGTTTTGATTGTATATATTCCTGTTACATTTCCTGAAGAAGCAGAACTTATCTGTGAAACGCGTCGATACAGAGCGGGAACACCCAAGTAGGGTGACCCTAACAGGAATATTATAGGGTTTGCACATTTTCAATCTAATTTTTAAATGTTTTAAAATATTTTATAATTGTTTCAATAACATTTATGAACCTTTAATACTTGTATAAGCTAAGTAAATTTGTGGTTATTGGCCTGGAAAGTCCCATGGTGGAAGTATAACTCCAGATTCATTCTCTATTTGCTGTGTTATTGGGGATGTGGCCTGAATATTTGAGATACTATTTGAATATTAGGACTATCTTAGGTTTGTCTACACTGCATCATAATCTATGTAAACACACACCTTTTCACTTATTAAACAGTATAAAAAGTGTAAGCTGAATCTCAGAATGCTTTAAAGAGGAACTAAACTAAAAACATACCTTCAAACCTGCAGTGTAGCCCGATTGCTCTGGGGTGTCCTGCATCAGGTCAGCGTCATCCCAACATTCGTCCTGGAGCTGGCGCTCCGGACGCTGCCACCTTCTTCCTGGTTCTTCATCCTATGTCACCCAACCCAGGTGGGAGATTGCGCGACGTAGCATGAAAAAATATTTGCTGATCTCATTGCACATGCATGAGATCGGCAAATTTTTCTGTTTGAACTAAAAGGCTCCTTATGAGCAGAAGGAGCGCCCAAGAGCCTCCCAGGATGCTTGACGTATTCATTCTCCATCGCCTAGGCCTTAGGGGGCAGTGCTGCACCCTTTTTTATTTAAAAAAAAAAAAGGTGTTGCACTTAAAAAAAAACAAAACAAACTCTTTTAAGTAAAGTGAAATTTCTAAGTTAAGGTACACTTTAAGTAGAAATAGTGTAACCTCCTCTCCTGAAATGCTACCTATTAAAAATAAACGCTGAACCATCCCTGTTTGAAGTAAAAGCTGGTGGAACAGGAAGTACTAAAAGAGGAAAAATCATATCTGCAGTTGTCGAGGCTAAAGGTGTGCTTCTGTCTAAGCACATGGTGGTAGAATACCTGTGAGTGTGTGTTTTGGCAAGGGTTAACGGATTGGGTAACCTTGCCTCATGACGGCCCTTCTCAGGCTGCTGGTGCTTAGATTGTTGCTGAGCCTGCTGGACATTGGAGACATAGTGAATGAGTACCTTGAGAGAGATTTGTCTGCAAAATACTTGTTCATAACCCACAATTCGCTCCAATCGAAGGATGTTAAGAAGTGAGAAACGGAGGAATAATACTGTGCCCTTCCTGGTGGAGTAATCACACCCACATTGCAGGCGAAATTGCAATTTCACTTCTAGCATCGGCCTTCACGTTATACACATGTGACAGGACCCGAAGTCAGGGAAACGGCTTGCTGGATTTCCATTTTAAAATAATTCCATCTTCTGGGGTGAAGCCTCTGCTCCCCTACTGCCCCGTAGACCTCCCCCTCTAGTTCTCTGTTGAAGTGGGGCTGGCTCGACGATGAGGGATGCTGGAGTTAGGCGGCATCTTTGTCCTGAGTGTCGCTGATCAACAGCCGCATCCCATTGGGTGGTGTTACACAGCCCCACATGGAACGCAGTATACTTGAGAGAGTAGGTACAAATAGGTGAATGGCAGAAACGAAGGAGTTAGGAACAAAAACATCACCCAAAATGTATCAAACTTGCTGTAAAGCTTTGCAAAATGTTTGTTTGACCACTTAAGTAAGTAAATGGAAGTAACCTTTTAGGCTTACCTAAATGATATATGGAGATAAAGTATATCTTTCATCAAAGTCTCCTATTAGCCACTAACTTCGGCGCCTGGGATAGTGGCTAATCCTATAATGGAAATAAATTATTTCAAATTGATGTAAGGGACTTATGGGTTTATAGACATTGGAAATTTTATTATTATAAAAAAAAAATGTTTCCAGTCCTATAAATATTTTCACCCAGCTCCCTATAAATGATGTTTAACTGGCTGTGCATTTGGAAACTATTCACTGAAAATAAATAATTGGTGGAGTTCTGTTTATGGCTTCTTTTATCTGTCATCCCCTGATTTGATGTGCCTCCATTTTTCCACTATATGGCAGATGAGTAGAGGTGTCTCTGTCTTTTATGACTGGTAATGTGTAAGTAATTTATTGCATTTGTTGATTTTATTGTGTAAATTATTTAACATGATTGTAAAAAATATATTCATCACCTATTTGTTATAAGTACCATATAAGACTATTAAGAAATTGATCCAGTGCTTTTAAAATAATTTTTACATGTCTATACAAATCGTATTGTCACTATAATTTATTAAAAAAGTGTCAATGTCATATTTGATTATATCGGTTTCCTTTTCTGTATTTGGGTGCATTTGAAGTCCCTGTCCTGCTGTTTTGTCTTGTTTTTGTTTCAATCTATATAAAAAAGGTGATCATTAGCGTATGCAGCTACTTTATGTTCTGTGCCCCCAATAGTGTTGGTCGAATATCTCACTATTCGATTCGACAGCTATTCGATCGAATAGTGAGAAATTCTTCGGGTGATTACATGCCAAATTCGAACACCATTGAAGTCAATGGTGCGAGAATTCAGGTTTTTTTAGGGTCTTTTAAGGGTTGCAAGAGCAATCAGATTGCTCTTGCAGCCCTTTACTAGTTGTATGTGTTGTTGGATAGTGTTTCTCTATCCAACAACACATAGTACAGCTCTGTAGCTGCAATTGCTGTTGCAGCGCTGTACTATGTATTCTTGGATTGAGTTTCTCTATCCAAGAATACAGGGCACTACAGGTGGTGAATGGGGACAAGTCCCCATTCATCACATGTATTGCCCGGACATTGTAGTGTAACTGCAGAGGTCTACAGTTCAGTTTCCCACATGACGTTCCAGTTAGATCTCTTGGCCCTACAGTTGATGAATGGGGACCCCATTCATCACCTGTAGTGCCCTGTATTCTTTGATAGAGTTTCTTTATACAAGAATACATAGTTTAGCACTGCAACAGTAATCGCTGTTGCCGCGCTGTGCTTCTACTATGATGTCACAATGACAGAAGGATTCCCATGGCTGCACAGCTGTGAGAATCATAATGTCATTGTGGGAAAACCTGTCAAAAAAAGTTTTAACACAAACTCTCAATAAATTACTTTAAAATTATTATTATTTTTTTAAACACATTTTTACATTATATTTTTACCAATCGAATCCCGTGTTTTTCGGCTCGGGTCTATCCGAATTCAAACAGCCATATTCGGTTCCAATATAAGGACAACCCGAATTCAAACACCAACACTAGCCCCCAACCCACAGGTTGTATAAATCTGGATTCATGCAAATTGAGTAAAGGAAAGGCTCTAGGGTAAGAATGAACAACAGTGGTAACAATGGACAGCTCTGTTGGGTCCCATTAGACATAGAAAATGGTTGAGACAATATTCTGTTCGCCCTTAGTCTCACAGTTAGATACCAGTATATAGCCTGTATCCATGAGGCAAAGGTAGGTGGAGCTCCAAAATGTTGTAGGGTGAGGCCTACTCGGCATCCATCAAGAGGAGCATAAAAGGTGTATTCTGATACACTGCCCTCCCAAGTAGAGTAACTGTTTGTACTGTGTTATTAGCTTCCCTACAAGGTAGGAAACCACTTTGGTCTGAGTATAGTTTACTAAGGAAATCGGGGATTAGACAATGTCCTAATATGCTAGTGAACAGCTTTTACAAAACAAAATATTGGTCTATAACTAGCACAGGAATGAGGATCCTTGTCTGGTTTTACTAGGTCTGTGATATGTGGAGCCAAGGTATCTGACTGAGTGACCTTCCAGTTTTCAATTGTATGCCTTTGCAAAATTGGGAGCTAGTACGGTAAAGAATTTTTTGTAATTGGCCAAAGTGAAACCATCAGGTCCTGGTGCTTTTCCCATTGCTGCTCTTGCAATATCTGCTTGCAGTTCCTTCACAGAAAACATTTAGCCCTTTTGCATTAATAGAAGCTAGTTTTACAGACTTACTACGGAGCAGAGTCTGAAGCACCTGTGAACAAATCCTCCGGGCATACCTAAATTATTTCCAATATGGGAAGTGTAAGAACATGTAAGAAGTGAAATTTTGCTGAGTCTTGAAATTAATTATTTTTGTGCTTTTCTTTGTTTTGTAGGTGATTGAACTCAGTCAAAGTTCTGCCTTTAATGTTAGGGACAGAACAGCCTAAGTGGGGATATGATACTGGGGATCGGAAGGAGAATGCCTTAACAATTTGGCATCAAAAGTGAGATATCTACCTACCTTAAAAGGACCAGGATCAGGTAAGTGGAAACTTTCTTTTCTACCTCTGCCCTCCCCTGTGTTCCTGTAGATATCTTACAAACCTAAGCACTGAAGTGTTCTCCCCAGAAATTTTTTTCAGCCGGGTGGAGGGAAGCTGTAGCTGGGTGGTAAAAAAGGTGGTGTGGCAAAACACGGCAAATTTAGTGCACCCAGTTGTTTATGCCATGGGTCATCAGTAACCTCTTATTGTTTCAGTGTTCTACCTTCTCCCAATTATTTTTTACAACTTTGTAATGCCTGCCCCATTAGTATATCTTATTTTTCTATTCTATGTATTTTGCCACAACTGTCCTATGCCGTGTATTGTGACCCAACTTCCTAGTGTTCTAAGTTTTAAGAGTGTATTCCTTTGTAGCAGTGTAATAGTATAATGAATGTGGTGTAACAAGTTAGGCTTAGATCATATTAGCAGCAAAAAGCATTTACCCCTTCTGAGTGACATCTGGCAACTGCTAGGCCCCTAGGATTGGTAACAGGCGGTAAGTGCTGGGCCCCTAGGATTGATAACAGGCGGTAAGTGCTAGGCACCTAGGATTGGTAACAGGCGGTAAGTGCTGGGCCCCTAGGATTGATAACAGGCGGTAAGTGCTGGGCCCCTAGGATTGATAACAGGCGGTAAGTGCTGGGCACCTAGGATTGGTAACAGGCGGTAAGTGCTGGGCACCTAGGATTGGTAACAGGCAATAAGTGCTGGGCTTTTTCCGAGCTAAAAGTCTTTTTAAGCAGCAGTGGTTCCTGGCATGAGGAATGGACAAATATAACCTTATTGCTGGTGTGAATTCAGCCTAACTTCAGATGTGCTCCTGTGTCTATATTTACAAGGAGCAGTGTAGAGCCTCTTGGGATATGTGACACAAATATCCCAGGAGGCCGCGGATTTCCCCTTTGGTCTTTGGTCTGAAATGGAAGTGAAGACTGAAGACTGACAAAAAAGTGTAAAAACAAAAAAAAAACGCACATTTTTCCATTACATAACAGAGAAAGTCACTCTTTAATATAATGTTAAGAATGTGGGGATGCTTTAATAGCATCATGCATGTGATATCAGATGGGGACAAGACAGCCAGTGACCCCCTCCCATCACTGTACATATTCTATATAAATACACTGTCTGTGACGTTTATCCGCACTGTGTAATGTCATCGGCAGCGCAGTGTGATCGCTATGTGAGTGTAAAAGCTGCTTGTCATATTCTGCAGCCTAACAACTCGCTGTATTTAAACCTTCAAATCACCAAAACCGTTGGTTGTATTGACTTGAAATAGGAAAGGCATAGGAAACCGAAACTGTAGGTGCAAGTGGGGGACACTTGTGGCTAAACCTTTTGAAAATGTAATTAGTATGGCATTATGAGAACATAACTCTCTACCTAGCAAAGTTTGTTGCCTGCTCTGTTACACATATCTGTCTGCATCTCTAACTCACACCCCAATTTCTCCATAATTAGGAGGTGCAGGGAAAAAAAAATATAGGTGGAAGTGGGAGACACGTGTGGCGATCACCTTTCATCACCATGGCATCATTACAACATTAAAAAAAACTGTCAATCAAAATGCACTTCCTTGTTACACATGACTGTAACCTTCCAGTACCTCAACCTCAATAAATTTTAGTGGGCAGACTTCATTTTCTAATGATGCCATAGTGATGAAGTTTTAGGGGATGGTAGTCACAGATGTTCCCCACTTGTACCTATATTTTTGGTTTCTTACACCTCCCCATTCCCCAATTGAAGTTCAGAATGTTAGATAAGTGGACAGGAATGTGTAACAGGGCAGGGAGGCCCATTGTAATGGGCAGAGTGTTTTATGTTCTAATGATGCTGTAGTAATGAGATTGTAAGGGGAGAATGTGCCCACCACTTGCACCTATATTTTCAGTTTTGTACCCCCCACCTCAGAGAAATTGGAGTTCAAAGAAGAGAAGCAGACAGTAGTGTCATAGGTATAGATTTGTGACAGGTAGGTATATATTTAGGGGCCCACCCCAATGCTCCTTGCTATGTTAGTGGCTCCGGGGTCCCCAATTTGCATTTTCAATTTAGGACTCCTAGTTGCACTTTCCTCTGAAACGGCAACCCCAAAGTTCAATTTTCATAACTGTTTACATTTGTAACCCCCATTTCTTAAAATTCTTTAAAATTGGGGGGGGGGGGCTGAAATTGTAGTAACTAGTATCTATGAGGGTCCCCTTTGCACCCTGAAAATTACAGGGCATTGTGACATACGTATTAGGAGATATGGAGGTTTGTACACAGAGAGCTGTGAGGATACAGAATGACATGCGGACTTCACATACAGCTCCAGCAGTAGATACATTTCACCGGCAGATTTTTTTTTTTTAAATAGAAATTCCAGCTGAGATGGGGGCGGGGCTGCCTGTGTCTCCTTCACATGAAGGCTGAACTGTGTGTGCTCACCTCTCATCCCAGCAGCAATCATCTGAACGAATGACACAGAGCAGCCTCACTGAGATACGTGCAGAGGAATATAGCTGCCGAGGAAGAGGTGGGCGGGGTATTCACAGCAGCCAGGCGTAGCAACCGGCTAAAACCCTCTGGGGAGAACTATGCACTGTGGCAGTGTAGACTCCCTCATAGAAGGACTGGGTCCTTAGTTAAGTAAATATTTTGGAAATCTTTTATTGAATTTGTGCACACTGGTGGCCTAGAAGTGTAAGAAATATTGTATATAAGATAAGTTTGTGTACTAATCAGTAAGCCAAGGTGAGGTTGGGTCAATCTGGGACAGGTATAGCTGCACAGCTCACATTAGGAAGTTTTCCTTACAAATTCCTTTTTAATTTTTGTTGGTTTTGGAGGCTTCATGTTTTCCATCACTTTTTCAGCCTTCACATCCACTGATGTAGCAACACCTTCCTCGCTATGCCCCGGAGCCTTCTGTTCATCAAGCCAACCAGGGACAGTTTCTTCCATCTTTACTTCACTTAATTTACTAAACTATTCCCGCATCTTTTTTGAAACAGAGATACTTTCATGGGCTTTTTTGGAATCGTCAGTATTTTCCTTGATGTCTGGAAGAAGTCCATTCAATTCATCCATTTCCTTCAAAATTTTCTCAGTGGATTCATTTGCAGCTTTTTCCAACTGTTCTGAATGTAGAACCACTCTCTTGTCTATGACTTCAGTAGACTGTGAAGTGAGTTATGGGCGTAGCAAGCATCGTGCTTGCTACTGTACTGGAAGGCCAAGCCCAGTTGCAGAGTGCCAACTTCTTCCTCGTCCTCTTTCTCTTCTATTTCTTCATTCTCTTCATCTTCAGATTCAACATCTCCCCCTTCAGCAACCATTGCCTTAGCTTCCTCTTCCTGCCCTTCAGGCTGTTCTTTTGTCTTTGCTGAAACAGTATCCCATCCTTTAGCTTGGACTTCAACAAGAGGAAACTTTTCCCCAGCGAACACAGGAACACATTCATCAGCTTCCATCTCAGTTGGTATGGGGACACATTCATCAGCCTGCACCTCAGTCAGCACAGAAGTATCCTTGTCAGTCAATACAGGAACACTTTCTTTACCTGAACGGTTTGCAAGTTTCAGTTTCAGACATAGGTTTTGATTCCTTGGACTCTTGTGATGGGGTTCAGAAACAGCTGGGGTTGTAGGGGCAACCTTTTCAGCTGGGGCTTCAGAAGAGTCCCCAGTCTTCTCAGAAGCTTCCATATCCTCATCTGCAGCTTCTGACTTCAGCCTTTACTTCACCTTTTGCTTCTTCAGGCTTTGACTCACCAGCATCTTCCACCTTCTTTTCTTTAGATTCACCTTTTTGGCAGAAGTAGCTGTTTTTCCTTTAGCGACAGGGGAGTTTGTTTCCATTGCTTCTCCTTTTTCTGAGTCTTCCTCATCTTTGGACTCCTCCTTTAATTTCTGTTTCTCCTCTTTAGACAATGCTTTTCTCTCCTCATTTCTATCAAAGAAATACTTGTCACATTTATCCAATGGCTTTATGGTCTTCTTTTCTTCTTTAGTCTTTTGCTCTCTCCAGTCAGCAAAAAAATTCCTCTGCATTGCCCTGGGTAACAACATTTTCTGGAGGTCCGCATGTGTCTGGTAAGTCCATTTGTGCATTGGTTGGGTCCACACCACAGGGGTCACCCAGACGGCTCAAAAATCCCTTTTTTTTTTTTTTTTTTCACATAACATTTGCCGTCCTCTGGGGCCAGGTAACAAGATGCCTTTTGAGAGTCCCCTGTCAGAAATGGCACCACTATACCCGCCCACTGCACTTGGGGCCAGCCCTCTATGTCTGCAGTCCTCTCAAATTATTGGAGGTAGGCCTCAACATCATCCTGGGGTGTCATTTAAAAAAAAATTGGCTGGCTTGAATGGTACTAGGGCTAACCATGAATCCAGAGTGTCCCTCCAAATTCTGTGCTGCTAGCTGCTGCACAAGCTCCCTCATCCATTTCTGATCCTCCAATTCGGCCCGAGAGACCACCACCAAATGTGTCACCAACAACTGGTTGCTCTCCTGCTGTGCTTTATCACTATCTCTTTGAGCAGCATTAGCTTGCTGCTGGGTAGCATTAGCAATTAGCTTCAGGACCTCTTCCATTTTCAGACAGAAAACCGGTCCTTTAAATATCTTGGTGTACTGAACACTGCCGTCTTCACTTCTGGGCTGCCCGTGCTGCCAGCTTTACTGCTTATCTGCCCGCATCCTCCACCATATGTGAAATTACCCATAGCAACAGGGTCAGAGAACCCCTCATTGTTTTTCAAAACCATTGTATAGGACACAAAAGTATTAAAACCACAACACAAGAAATAAAGAAGTGATTTTGTGCCCAAAATTTAAAGGAACACACACAGGGCATACTTTCCCGTTGTTTAACATGTGCTAGAAATAACGTGCAAGGAATGAAAACAGGACAACATGAACATTTGTTACCTCCACAGGGTCCCTTTCAAGCGTTACAAATTGATTTTACACACATGCCAAAGGCTTTCAACGGATGGCGGGTAATGTTAGTGTTTACAGATATATTCAGCAGATGGGTAGAAGCTTTTGTATTCAGGAAAGAAAACTTAAGAACGGTAGCTAAAATGGTATGCGAGGAGATCATCCCCAGATTTGGATGCCCAGTAAGAATAAGCTCAGACAATGGCACTCCATTCACCTCTAAAGTCACACAGGAAATTTATAAAAATGATGAACATAGAATGGAAGTTCCACATCCCATATCACCCCCAGAGTGCTGAAGTAGTAGAAATGATGAATAGGACATTGGAAGACAAACTTAGGAAAGCAACTAAAGGGACATTTCATAAGTGGGACCAATACCTACCAGCAGTACTAACAGAAATAAGAATGACACCCAATCTAGTTAATAAGCAGTCCCCTTTTGAAATGTTAATGGTAAGCCCATTCCCTACCCCTTAGGCCAAATAACCCTCTATCTTACTACCGGGAGACTTACAACAAATCCAAGATCAATACGTAGCTAAAATTTTTTAAAAATTGAACACCAACTACGGAGATGTCTCTTTCTCCTTTCCTCTCCCTACAGATCAACCATTGCACCCATTCAAGCCCAGAGACATAGTGTTGGTTAAAGCTCTGCATAAGCACAAATCTTTGGATCCGCCATTTGGTCTTCCGGTCACCTGCAAGCCATTACTAGAACAGCCGTGCTGACCAGTGGAGGACCCACCTGGATACACGCCTCAAGAGTAAAAAAGGCACCTCTGATCCAGTGCCAGGATTATGCTTCTTTATCCATAAGTACCAGCCCGGATGCTTGTCTGCAGTTTTGGAGCCCTGATGGTCATATTTTGTCTTGTTTGGGTCACAACAACTTGCCACTATCACCCTCAAGATTTGCCCTTCATTTGCCTCCAATCTGGCCGTAACCTAAAGAATGACCCTGTCTATGCACTGGCGAGGACTTGAGTATAGTGACTGGACTGACTTCCGGGGTAACATATGGGAACGTCTTGTCAAAGAAATATATATTAGCTCTAGTTTTTGCTTATCTGATATGCATAGTACTCAAGATATGATAACGTCCTGTTTGATTGCTGTCTCCACTCCAGTCAGAATACTACTTAGAGTCTTTAGCAATACATACAATGACACCGATGTTACTGAAAGTGATATACATTTGCTTCATAACCCATAAAACTTTTGCAATAACTGTAAAACCTAAAATTCCCTGAAAAAATGTATGATATTTACACATACTATAAATATTACCCAGGGAGATGTATGTTACTGTATGACTTGTAACCCCTCTAAAATACCCCACTGTGCGATGACAGTACTACCTAAAATCACTTGGCTCCCTCAAGTTATGTATGCCCAAGAAACTGAAGCTGTCTATTTGTATGTAGTTATCCTTTGTTGAAGGATAAAAGGAGGGAAATGTAAGAAGTGAAATTTTGCTGAGTCTTGAAGTTAAATATTTTTGTGCTTTTCTTATGTTTTGTAGATGATTGAATTATGTTGAAACTAGTTGTACTCTTATTAGCAGTAAACTAATGTCTGATGCCCCCCTTTTTGCCTTGAAACTCTCCCCTTCCTCCCTTCAGCCATTTATCTGTTCTGCTGACAAAGGCAGAGATATTGAGTATGCCAATGTGACCAATGACAGCAGGCTAATCATCCTAGCATTACATATGCTAAGTTCGTTGGGGCACAGAGTTAAAGGTAATCACATAGCCTGTTAGTATCAACTATAAAATGGGATGGGATCAGTGAGGTTGAATATGGCTGAAAAGACAAAATAACAATATGATAATGACAGGAACTGGGGTAAAAAAATATTATGGCTACTACCATGCTATAGTATAAACTTTCATAGACTTTTCATACTTAGGGCTGTATCCTAGGGATGGATCCTTTGCGCCATTCTTGTTGAAGTATTAGCATTTTTAGGGTAAAGAAGTGGACCCAGCACAACATATATTTGGAAGATTTGTCAGGTAGGTTCCTAAGGCCAACAACCCTGTGTACGTGATCCAACTAAGTCTAACTATTGCTGTAGAATGTGGACAATCCAGAAATTATTTAGGAATAGCTGAGACCGTATCAGATAAGGGCTTGGCACTGGCTCTGAGATCCCAAAAATCCTAATATTATTTTTCGACTGCAGTTTTCAAAGTCATTAGTATGCGGATAGAAATATGTTAATTTTGTATTAAGTTGTGGGTATGACTGCTCCAGAGTAGAAATCCTCTCTGTCATCAGTGAAGAAGATGCCTCCAATGCAGAAACTTTAGTATTCACAGAGGTAATGTGTAAGGCCAATCTTAGGCAGAGAAATAATATAACCCTTAGTTCTGGAGGGATTCCTGCATCAGTTTTGAGGCTGAATTCCAGCTGTGAGAAACTGGGAGTGGGGATAGGAGCCAGATCCCGCTGACTGTACATGTGGTGGTGCCTCTCTGCCATCAGATGCACAGTGTTTCTCTGCATGTTCTTTTGTGAAGTTAAACGTCCATAGTTGGAAAAGTCATAGAGAGTTTGATAAAGAACCACATAGAGGAGTTTCTGCTAGAAAATAATATTATAAGTGATAATCAGCATGGCTTCAAGAAAGACAGAAGTTGTCAAACAAATTTACTCTCTTTTTATGAGGAAGTAGGTAAACAGGTAGACAGTGGAGTAGCAGTTAATATAGTGTACTGTTAGCACTGCAGGTCGTGCCGGCGCCACTGCTCCTAATCGCAGGCACGGGCGCCGGGTCCTGTCTTTCAGGTAACCCTCTTCCTAGAGTCGAAATGGAAAAGGATCTGGGGGTTCTGGTAGATCATAGACTTAATAACAGCATGCAATGCCAAGCTGCAATATCTAAAGCTAGCAAAGTACTTTCGTGTATTTAAAGAGGAATAGACATATTACATCTGCTCTACGTGTATGAAAATAATGGAAGGCTTGTGACCTTTAACCGGGGGGTTAAGGTTTTGTACATTAAGTGGGAGTATTGAAATTACCATTTTTCTATATTTTCCAAGCACTTATTGATATGTACCCCTTTCCTGTCACAAACATTTGTACAATTTCCCGCTTGCCTTACACCGGAAAGAAAAAGGAAAAGATACAGGCTAAGGCAGAGGTGACACCAAACAAAACACTAGACATTATGCATAATATATACGCCCAGGGTATGGTGAGTGGAGACCTGCTTTCACCCTGCATCCGCCCTTTCTGATAATACAAAAATGCAATATAAACAAGAGAAGACAGAATTTTTTCTGTCCCCCCTATAGTGTCGTCAGGCATATGCCCTATCTTCTCTACTTCTTCCTCCCCAAAATATTTTCATGCGGCCTATCCAACTGTTTTCAAAGCTAATGCAGCAGTAAAATGAAGAGAGCTGCTTACTGGCTTCAGAAAAACAGTGTCATTTCAATTGGACAGAAAGGTTGTGGATGAAGATGGTCGATACTTGATATTGGTTGGAACATTAAATGACGCCAAAGTGACATTGGTGTCCTACTATGCTCCCAATTAGAGATGAGCGAATCGATGCTGATGAAGTGGAATTCGATTCGAATTTCAGAAAAAATACGATTCGCAACGAATCCGAATTTCCTCGCGATTCGTGGTAACAAATCGCAATTTTTCTAAAATGGCGGCTACATGTGTGAGGACATGGGGCAAGGAACTCCGGGAAGCCAGTGCCCAGAAATCTCAGCAGTCAGCCAGCCCTGTGATGTAATAGCCCTATAAATAGCCTCAGCCATCTTGGATTGGGACATTTTACAGCATTCTGAGTGCAGGGAGAGACGTGTGCAGGCACTAGGGAAAGTGATAGGAAAAATCTAATAGGATAGGAAAAACTCAAAAAACGATTTATAAGTGCAGGGAAAGGATGGAGAGGAATCATTTCACAGCATCTTAGTGCAGGGAGAGAGGTCAGATGGCGCTAGGGACAGTGCTAGAAAAGCGATTTACAAGTGCAGGGAAAGATTATTTGGGGATCCAAATAGCCATTATACAGCTCCTATTCCAGCAATTGATATATCCAGAAAAATATATACGCACTTCACTGTTGCAGTTATTTGTGGTGAAAGCATTTAGTGACGTATTTCAGTACAAAAAAAAAAATATATTCTAAGTTCACTTCTGCAGTTATATGTGGTGAAAGCATTTAGTGACATATTTGAGTACAAAAAGAAAAATATATAAGCAGTTTACTGTTGCAGTTATATGTGGTGAAAGCGTTTAGTGACGTATTTGAGTACAAAAAAGAAAAATATATACTATGGGGGGTCAGCTCAATAGTGGTAGGCACAGCAGTCAGAGACAGTGACAAAATGGCACAGTTCACACAGGGATTTGCCTGCTTTCTTTATTTTCATCCACAAGCAAAATATAACGCCCTTAGATACAGGCAAAAACACAAAATAAATTTCTGCTCGGCTGAGCACTAACTAAACACAAGATCACCCTTTCTATACGGGCGGCCTACTACCAGCCACACGAAACAACTCAAAGTAAACTTTCAGTGTCCATTTTATCATTTTAGCTGAGTTCGGCAGCAATGGTGAAAGACAGTCTGTTCAACCAGTCCCCCACCCCCACATACACATGCTCATAGTGCAGACCTTTATAGCCCAAAAATGAGCTGCTCTCCATCACCTGGCTGAGAGCTATATAGGAATCCTGTTTTGGACAGGAAGGGAATAAGGAGCCCCACTACCAACCTGCTCATCATTCCATAAAAATCCAGACCTGACAACCATTTACCAAGGTCCTCAGCAAACAATGTTTTGCTAAGGCAACCCATCTTTCCTGGATTTCTGATATCTCACCCAGCGTTTCCTAGTTGAGATATCGACTTCCTGTAGCCTAGTTCATTGTATATGAAAGAAACCTAGGCAAAATATAATTTTCTACTACTTTTCCAGTCACTGTCTCACAATACGCAGTTCACTGTTGCAGTTATTTGTGGTAAAAGCGTTTAGTGACCTATTTCTGTACAAAATTAAAAAACAATTTGTCGCTTTTAGGTGTGTTTTAATTTGCTTTTAATTTATTTAGTTCAAGTAAAAATATGTCAGAGAAGTGGCAGCCCATGCACAGAGGAGTGGCAGAGGCCTAAATGTTTCTGGCGCAGGCAGAGGTCGCAGCAGAGTAAGGGGGCGTGTCAGCAGGAGTCGCAGCGAGAGGCTCCAGCTCCCGGTGTCATCTAGCTGTCGTGTCTTGACCAGCAACCCAGTGATTCTTGATTGGTTAACTCGATCATCCACTTCATCCCAAGTGACATCAGACACCCCCAGCCAACAGTCGGTGGGTTCATCAGACACAACCCTTAGTTGGCATGGCCCGGGAGCGGGCCCTGTGCCCTCCCCTCTCCTCAGCTTGCCTCTGTCCTTTGCTGTTCCCTCAGCCACAGAAGTATTGTATGCTGTGGGCTCAGTCCCACCATACAGGGAGGACCAGCTAGTAGAGGACAGTCAGCAGCTACTGCCCAGCCAAGATCTGGAGGAGACATCCGCCGCTTCCTCCCCTAGGCAGGCAAGTAGTGATGAGGAGAGTGGCATGGGAGGTGGTGTTGCGAGGTGTCAGGCTCCTGACCCAGAGACCGCTGAGGTGGACATCAATGACGTGCATACACTACTCAATAATGATGTAGGCGATCGCACTTGGGTGCCGGGTGAAGAAGGGGCTTCATCATCATCAGGAGAAGAGGGTGGCAGCTTGCCTGTTAGGCAGCGGCTGAGCCAGCAAGGTGGTAGCATGGCTGGGAGTCAGCAGGGTGGCAATGTATAGCGAAATGGGTGGTTTTTCTACTCAGGTGACAGGAGAGGAGGGACAGGAGCAGCCAGAGGAGCAAGAGGGAGATGAGGAAGAGGCAGAGGACCCAGACACACGGTGGCGGTATGCAGTGGAGATGGAAGCAGGGATTCCTTCCAAGTCGCTTGCAGAAATGGCCTGCTGCATGCTCACTTGCTTGCGCAGTGAAAGCCAAATTGTCACCATTCCGCAGAGGGATGACTTCTGGCTCTCCACCCTGTTGGACCCTCGCTACCAGTCCAAAATGGGGGCCTTTTTTACACCCACTGAGAGGGAGGACAAACTGAACTACTACAGAGACATCCTATGTAGTCAGTTGGCCGCTGCCTATCTGCGCCATCGTCTATCCTCTCTCAAGTCGGACTGGGGGGGGCCCTCTGCACTCACGTTCCACTGCCTGCCAGCAGCGGGCAGGGGTGGGGTGGCAGGAGCAGTACCTGCTCCATCAGCAGCAGCCTGAGTCTAGAGTCGCTGATGAGCAGTTTTCTTCACCCGCATAGTGAAGAAACTACTGACCAGCAGCTAGACATAGAGCAGAACCTGAACCAGCAGTTGGTGGCATACTTGGAGTGCACCCTGCCAGCCATCATTGAAGTCCTGCTGGACTACTGGGCAGGCAAACTGGATTTCTGGCCGCAACTGGCCAAGTTTGCCATGGAAAAACTGTCCTGCATGGCCAGTAGTGTGGAAACAAACCTGGTGTTTAGTGCGGCGGGGGGCATAGTTACCCCAAGAAGAACTCGCCTGTCCACCCAAAATGTGGAGAGACTGACCTTTGTCAAGATGAATCAGGCGTGGATCAGCCAGGATTTCCACCCACCAATGCCTTATGCATCTGATTAGATGATCCATGCCTCCTGACCCAAACCTTGACAAAAGAGATCGGTTTCTTCTGGCTACCTGCCTCAGCTACTACTCTGATACTGCCACCGGCCTGATGCCACACATCAGATGCCAAGTGCTCCTTCTTTTACCCACCTTCGTCAGCGGGTACTGATATTGTCACTCACTGCCCCACTCTGTCACCGGGTCACTTTGTGGTCTCCTGATGCTGCTGCTGCTATCTCCACACTATGTCACCTTGCCACTCTGTGGTCTCCTGATGCTGCTGCTGCCATCTCCACACTATGTCACCTTGCCACTCTGTGGTATCCTCCTGATGCTGCCGCCAACTCCAGACTCTGTCATTGTACCACTCTGTGGTCTCTGCCTGATGCTGCTGCTGCCGCCATCTCCAGACTGTCATTGTGCCACTCTGTAGCCTCCTGATGCTGCCGCCAACTCCAGAGCCTGTCATTGTGCCACTCTGTATCCTCCTGATGCTGTCGCCAACTCCACACTCTGTGACTTCCTCATGCTGCTGCCACCTCCACACTCGGTCACTGTGCCACTCTGTGGCCTCCTGATTCTGCTGCCACCTCCACACTCTGTGATTGTGCCACTCTGTGGCCTCTGCCTGATGCTGCTGCCACCTCAGTCACCCTCTCCACTCTCTAGGGGGGGCACTACTTGTATAAGCGGTTAATAGAAATTCGCTCATCTCTACTACCAATGATAATCAATAAACTTTTTTGAACAGCTGATGATTTTGGTGCGCAAAAATGCACAAGGCTATTTGATGACGTGTGGTGACACCAATGTTCCACTAATACCAAGTATGGACAGAAAAAAAATATCTAGGAATTCTGTTGTATCTGGGGATAGTAAATTATCAAATAAATTGATGGATCTAGTGAGATGTGAAATGCTGTCAGATATGCGGAGGGAATTACATCCTAAAGAAATGGAGTACACATATTTTTCTCATCCTCACCAATTATTTACCCGTATAGACCATATTTTGATACATCAAAAAGCATTGCCTTTGGTTTTATCTTGTAATATTTTGGGGATCTCATGGTCAGACCTTGACGCAGTTTGAGCTACGTTGTCTTGCCTTTTTCCTAAGCCTGATATGTTTAGATGGTCACTTAATGACTCTTTGCTCAATAACCCTGAGGTGGACCAAAAATTACAAGGGATTTTTGTCAAGTACTTTTTTTTAAACCAACAACCTATGACATCACCGGTTATGCTATGGGCAGCGCATAAGACGGTGGTAAGGGGACGACTCATACCGATAGCCTCACAGATCAAAAAGAAACGTAGGGCAAAGGTAGTGGAGTTAGAATCTAAATATGAAAAGCTGAGAACGCAGTACAAAGCATCATTAAATAAGAGTATCAGACGACAAATGGAGGAGGTCCGTACACAATTGAATCTTTGCACAGCCACTATTGCTGAGAAAACATTGAGATGGTCAAATAATCAATTTTATAGATACAGTAATAAAATTCATACATTATTGGCAAATAGGCTGAGGTACTCGGAAAGACGCCCAAAAACCTATAGACTTAGGGTAAATGGGATTGGACCCACTAGTAATCCAATGCATATATTGCAGGAATTTTATAAACATCTACAAAAACTGTACCAAACTCCTCGTTCTTTTGATAAGAGAGGTTTGGAAACATTCTTTGAGTCTATAAATCTTCTAAAACTTACCGCTAGTAGAAATTATGGAAGCCCCTATTACTTTGTTGGAAGTGACTAAAGCTTTGGGAATCTTAAACCCAATAAGAGACCAGGACCTGATGGATTTACGGCAGTATATTATAAAAAATATCAGCAAATATTAGCACCTTACCTGGTGGAGACATTAAATGGGATTTTGAAATGGGAAGCCCTTGACTCGAGCATGTTGGAAGCAGCGATCTGTATGTTACCAAAGCCCTCTACTGACGCAATGAATTGATCTAACTATAGGATGATTTCTCTTCTTAATCTGGATGCAAAGATCCTGGCGACAATCTTGGCAGCCCGATTTGAAGATAGTCTAGGCGACTTAGTGTCGGCTGACCAAACAAGCTTTATACCCAGACAGCAAGCGGGAGAATATTGCATTTAATTCAACAAGCTAAACAAAAAAAGACATCAGCTTTTCTGCTGAGTTTAAATATAAGTAAAGCGTTTGACTCAGTGTTATGGCCATATCTTATATCATTATTAAACAAATGGGGCTTTGGAGAGAACATTTTTAAATGGGTTTCTTTACTGTATGATTCCCCTAAGGCATTTATATAATAAATGGGCTATCATTCATAGCCATCATATCAGAAACATTACTCAACGGCATCACATTACCAACCCAATACTGAGTCATACATTCAAAATATGGGATACTAATAAATATATGGGGGGCCTTATGTCTGGTCATAGCCCAGTATGCTCTATAATTGGGAATCCGTTGTTTCCTCCTGGTCTGGAGGAACCGAGACGTTTCTCTTTGTGGGTAGAAAAGGACCTATATAGAATTTATCATTTTACTAACTTGGCTGGGATTCTTTCTTTTAGTGAGATTAGAGAAAAATATGAAGCCCCACCTGAGGAACTCTTTAGGTATCTTCAGATCAGGCATTTTATACAAATTAGGCTGAGGTTAGCTGTTGGAACCTATAATATGACGTGGTTTGAGAGAGGGTTTCTGTGTGTACAGAATGTAAAGGTAAAAGGAGTTTTATCGGCTCTGTATAATATTTTAGTTCAAACAAGTATGGCATTACCATTTTAAATATCCGAATGGAAGGCAGACATGGGCATGTCATTGGAACAGGAAGATTGGAATCAGATATGGTCTACGATGGCCCATAGTAGCATTAATGCTTCAGCAGTAGAAACCAAATATAAATTGATGTTAAGATGGTACATGGTTCCATCTAGGCTTGCTAAATTCCAGCTGACCTGTGGGGGTAAATGCTTTAGGGGATGTAATACAGCAGGAACTCTCTATCATATATGGTGGGAGTGTCCTAAAATAGGAAAATTTTGGATGAGAGTATATCAAATAGCTTATACTTTGATGGGTTGCGCATTTCCTTAAAAAAACGGCAGAGGTACTTCTGTGTTTGAAACCATTGTTCTGTACTAATGTTCAATTTAAATTGATAATGTACCTGTTCACTTCAGCCAAAATGGTTTTGGCCAAAGCATGGTGGTCTAAAACCCCCAATGTGCAACAAGTTAAAAATAACATGTCCCGCTTCTGGGTGAACAAAAAGATCAGAGCGATATTAACTGCTTCGGTTCCTAAATTCCAAAAAATATGCTCACCATGGATTGAGCACTAAATGAATAACGGCTGGGATCGATCAATGTTGACCATTTGAAACATTTGAAATTGAAACAATAGGGAATGATCAATTGTTAAAAGATGAAGTATGCAAGGCTCTTTCCTCTCTCCCTATATTTCACTGAGAGATATTATACTAACTACACTAATTTAAATATGATTTGGACGAGAATTTACAGGTCACAGGCTTTTTTTTTGGATGGAATCACTAAAAAGTGTCTGTATAAATATGTTGTAATAGAGGGAAAGGTATTAATACTTTTTTTCTCCTCTTATTAATAAATTAATTACATGTTTGTTTTGAGTGAGATATTAGGTAAAGGGCTATAGTAGATAATTCTGTCACTGAGGAATATATGAGGGGGGTGGGAGTGGGGAAGCAGTTGACAATACAAAGACGAACAAACTAGGAGTATAATGTGTAACAAGATAATAAGTCTAATAAAAGATAAAGATTAAGCAATAACTAGAACTGAGAAATATTGAAAGTTAAGATAGACATATATAATTAAAGAAATTTGAAGATTGTGTTGTATAGAGAATATACTGTTTAGTTATGATTTGTTGGAATTCGAACAACTTATGACACATTTTATGTTTTCTTGTTTATTTGTATGATTAAAATAAAAACTAATATAGAAATTGAAACAGAAA
>NC_092865.1:73589342-73592704 GCF_032062135.1 Pyxicephalus adspersus | reverse complement strand
AGGTCTGTGAAAATGTGAAATCGGCTTTCTCAGGAATTAGTTTCAACAACTACTATAGATTGCTTTAAGAAAAAGCTGGATGCTTTTCTAGAAGGACAGAATATAACTGGGGATTAAGGCTTTAAAGCAAAAAAAAAAAATTGACTTGATCCAGGGAACATCCGATTGCCTCAAGGAATCAGGATTTTTTTCCCCTGTTGAAGCAAATTGTACCAGGGATTCTTTTGGCCTTCCATTGGACCAACTATGTCTTATAGGGTTTTATATTTGGATATGTTTATTTCCCTAGTGGTTGAACTTGATGGAATTATGTCTTTTTTCAACCTAACCTACTATGTAACTATTAAGGAGTGTGTGCGTGCCATCCTGGTCCCTGCTAAGGAAGTCTCCTCATCCTCAGAGTGGAAGAAAGAAAGTAAACGGGCCTGCCAGGATGACTGCGCTGATCCAGGACCCTTCTTGCACTGAGGCATAGAAGAGGAGACAATCCATGCTAGGAGAATTGAGACCTTGGCTGCTACAACACCCTCAGGCAGTATAGAGCTCCAGCGAGGTGCGTGCTCACTGTGCCATACTATAGCCACACCACCTATATGCAGTGCATTTGCCCTAGGAGTAATTTTAGATTTCTTTTTCTTTATTAATTTTTACATTTTTTAATTTAATTATTTAAAAAATGTCATCACTACTTGTTCTCTAAATCAGAATAGTACTGAGCAGTGGTCTCGAAACATTGTACCTTATTGGGTTTCTTCTAGTATCTCCCAAGCCCATAGCAATAAAAACCTTCTGTAATTCAATAAACCACTTCTGATTAGCTGCTCCACAAGTGCAGAGAAAGTCTTTTGAGAAGAAAAGTGTAGAGAATTTGCTAATCCTGCATGGCTTTAAAAAGATTTGTTTTTCTAAAACAATGTGTTTCCTCACTTGCAATGTATAAATTGTATCCATAAAAAGCAGATCAGCAATTCTACTTCCTTTTGCTATTAGCTAGTGATCTAGCATGCCCTGTTAATCTGCAGTGCTGGAAAGTTCTTCCCATACATATTCCATGCAGTCTTTTTTCTGTCTATGCAGATGCCTATTAGGCGGTCTCAAAGATAGATAATTAGGCATATTTTTAAAAATTGCAATTATTTAATCATATTAAACTTGTAAAATAATTACTTGCTTCTGAACTAAAATGGAAGAGAGAAGCAGATTAAAATATTAATTTTCATCTTTTCATGTTGCATCTGTGAAATACCATAGTGTCTTACGCCTGTATCACCTTCTCTGCAAACGAAAACAAGCTGTATCCACAAATGCACAATAAAATCGTTGGCAGCCAGCATACTCTGTGTATGCTCAGTTTTGATGTTTTTACTTTGAAACAGCAGCCTGCTAGAAGGGCAAATAAACAGCAATAATTTTATTTATAAATACTAATGATATAATTAACAACAAACCTTGCTATCATACTTTTTAATAACTCTAAAAATAATTGTCACACATTTTACATGTGTAGGCTTTTTGCTAAACAGATTGTTACATTTAGGACCCACATATATTTTATTATTAGTAGGATTACAACTATAGGATTGCTTTGAAGTCAAAAGACGCTTCTTGCAAATTACAGAAAATACAATGCAGCATGTGGAAAAAAGCCCAGTGAATACTGCAAAACTGAGTTATTGACAAAGGTTTACACATAACTCTTCCACATTTGTAGCAGTTACAATGCAAGTTATGCATAATGGCTTTAATGTCTTGGGCTTACTCATCTCATAGGTGCTGTATTACTCAGAGGCCAAACAGAAGCCAAACACTTGTATGTAAACTACAGCCTCCCCGGGCGCAGGCTTTGCTGGTTACATGACCAAGCATAAGTGTATCAAGGGACCCTGACATAGAATCTACAATATTGACATATACTCTACAATACAACACAATACAATACAATACAAGGGATCCTGACATAGACTCTACAATACAATACTGTGTACCTCCCACTAATATTGAAAAAAGTGGTAACAATTTTTAAAGCAATTTATGATGAAGTCAATTTTCTGTATTTTGATAAAGAAAACCAATATCCAAAACATTGATATACAATAGGTTGTGAAAGGGTAGTATAACTTTTATGGCTTTCAAAGATTTGGGTCTGCATTCAGGTCAAAAATACCACAGGAAAGAATATCATCAATTTGCTGATCTGATTAATAACTTCCTTCCTAGCTACACCATCTGTACATATAAACAGATTATCTGTTTAAGAGACTTTGGAGAGATGTACATTGTATTATCTGTACCATTTATACATATCTAAGATCTTTCTAAATATAGGAATAATTAAAGCTATGCCAAATCCCATTTAAATAGGGATTGATTTTTCGCTGCAAATACATAATGAAACAAACAGATGCTACCCTGCTCGAATGGATTTATGTCTCCCTCTGCATGCTGGAATTTATTAGCACACCTATGACCCATTTGACCTTTCTTTTAGTGGATAATCTTATCCTGTGTAGTATGCAATGGATGATTGCCACCTGATGTCTAAAACAGTTGAAGGATACTTCTGATGATTTTGTTTTATGTGTGATTCTATGTGTGTTTCAGCTGCTTTTCGTTTAAGGTCATTGTAACTGTGTCACACTTACCTCTTCCTCGCTATAGCGCAGGCATCTCTCTCCTGCGCATGGCGGCAGTTCTGACTCTGAGTGTGCCTATGCTAGCAAGCTTTATCAGCTTCACGGTCAATCACAAACTAGCCGCTTATTCATCCCTGGCTATTTAGCTAGCTCAGACACAGCACTCAGCGTTCATGCAACGTGTCACTATTAGTGCCGAGCCCCTAGTTCTGTTGAGCTAGTTCCTGTACAGCTCTTATATTCCTGTACACCTGTTTAATTTAGTGTTTCCTCTGTCCAGCTCCTGCGGTAACCCCTTGTTGCCTAGTCTGTTGTTTCCAGCCCATTCCCTTGTGCTGTTCCAGTGTTGCTCTCAGTCTGTTGATATTCCTGTGTCCCCTGTGCCTCCTGTTGCTTCCAAGTGTCTCCTGTGTTTCCTGTGTCTGCAGTTGTCCCTGTGTCACTGGTGTCTGTTTCCTGGATCCCTGGTATTTGATCCCAGGCCTCAGCAGACCCCAACCAATTATTCTCTTTTAGAGGCTGGACGCCCAGGAAGCTATTCAAATCCAGGTACTTTGGTAGCTTCATGGGTTCACTACTCGCCTGGATAAGCTTCTGGCCCCATCCGGTGCATCTGCTGAACCCCCAGCCTAGTCTCCTGCTATACCAGTGGTCTCTGCACTTTAACCTTCCTCCCCCACAACAATTCTCGGGGGATTCCAAGACCTGCCGTGGCTTCATCAACCTGTG
>NC_092865.1:73583322-73587141 GCF_032062135.1 Pyxicephalus adspersus | reverse complement strand
ATATATATATATATTTTTTTAAGAAAAAACAAGCTTTTACTGTTATTATCCCCCAAAATGCAATCTACAGACAAACATTTGATTTTTTTATGCATAGCTTTAGTTTTAAAAAACAGGCTTGCTTTAGATAGGAAGTATTCTTTTTTTTCTGTCCCCTTTCAACTGATACTAAAAAGAGGTTAAAAACATTCATGCTTACAAAATAGAACAGATAAATGCAAAGGAAAAAAAATACTTAGACATGAAATTAGGGTGCAAAACTATATAATAATTTCCATATTAACACAATAATATTTCCCGGCATATTAGTCTCATGGCTAAAACACAAAATTGCAGTGTAATATACTTTGCTCTAATTACTTTAAATTTTCTTTAAAAATAAATTATTTTGAAACAACAAAAATATCGTAAATATCAAAATGTTGCCTTTTGAAAAATAAATATTTCTGTAACTTGGATTTACTGGCCTTTTAATATTATGATGTAAATCTGTGTTCCAGGTCATTGCTTTAATTTACGTTAATTTTAATTGCCAACATTGTAGCTTTTAAATTGTTCAACTGTTTGCGGGCATCATGCTGTAATGTATTCTTATGCCAGAGATGTGCTTTGGCAATTTGCAGTTCTTCCACTAAATCCTGAGGGAGTTTTATGAAAGCTGTAATCAGTTTGTTCCAAAAATGTTTTCGAAGTGTTGTCCAGTTTCATTAGGCTACACATATCTTTCAACTGAGTCTATGGGCCTTGCATTAATCTAGACTCGTGCCTGGTGCCTGATTAAATAACCATTACTGGCTGGCAATTTTAGTGTTCATTCTCCGTCCTTTTCTTGCATGACTTTGTAAGAAATTAACTTGTGCTCAGCAGAACAGCCAGATCCTATTTTCTGGCTTTGATTAAGAGACTAAAAAAAAAGAACAGATAATGAGCTCATCCTAACAAGTACTGATAGGTTTGCTCTGCAAACCTGATGTATGCATGCATCACTGATCCTCAATGTCTGAAAATGAAAGATTAAAAGAGGAGGGTTTTTATACCACAGAACAAAACCTCTGCTACTCAGAATAAATGCTTACAAAGCAAAGAGATCCATGTATCATGCCAACTGTTGTCCTGAAATATTGAGCAGTCATTTTATTAGGATGTTCAATTGAAATATTTCACTAGCATCTCTTCATTATTTTAGCATCTTTAACGGTAAAAAAAGAACATAATGGCAGGAATAATTTTAGGATTTTTGGGTGGGTAATTAGGCTACAATTGTAAGTAAAAGTAAATATGTAACTTAATAAATAATACATCTAACAGATATTAGGTTCAGGAATATGTAGGTGTCTATGCATATCTGAGACAGTTTCAAGTAAGTCTTACCACCATAGCTGGACATAGTATAAAGAATGATAATCACCTGGATGTAAAGTTGATTTTCTTGCTTTTAGTAGTTTCAGTTATGCACCTGAAACAAACATACAGCTGTGTGCCAAATTTTGAAGTTATTCTTAGTCAGTGATTAAAAAGGTATCAAATGCGTAAGATCATAACAATAACCCGGAAATAAATATTTTTTAAACCAGATCTGAGAAGGTTTACAATTTATCATCATAGGCATTTTTAATTTGGTTTCTGTATGTCCAAATGCCAGATTGTTCTAAATTACCAAAGCCCCAATATTAGTGGTCTCACCTCCCACACATTCCTAGTGACTCTGAATTATTGAGTGAACACACCCCGCCCACTAAAAGGGCTCACACTCTAATAGCCTTTCTGAAATCACAAGGACCAACGTTAGAAAGAAACTAAATAACTATCTATGTATTTGACTTGTGGGTTGAAATAATATAACACACTTAAATCACATAATGTGTTGTTGTTTGTGAAGTTTGGTATTTTCCTTCCTTTTTTTTGAGGCTGTATGGAAAGCTAGAAACAAAAAAAGAGGGACGTGTGCTCTAAGCTGTGTATAAAAGCCAACATAATTTTACTAGCAACATATATTTTATTTAAGTATGATGTACAGTACAACATGCAGCATAAAGAATTTGATGAATTAATGAATCATTCATTAATTGCTGCACTGTTTTCTTTTTTTATTATTCTCAAGGTTTTAGCATCTAAATTCAGTTTAGGTATTTCCTTATATTTACAAGAAGGCCTATCACGGTCACAAGCCTATAGCTGCATATGTCATACACCCTTTAGTCTAAGTATTATTTCTCTCTCATTTCTTCCTTCCTATAGAGGGTAGAAACTTAAAATGTTTAGTGTGTGTTTGTGTGTGTGTATATATATAATTACTGAGGACCTCAGACCCAAATCAGTTCAAAATAGAGCAAATCTACATTACCTCATTAATGCTTCCAGCTGGGTCATTGGAAACCTACTAGCAACTAGGGATGAGCTAGCAAGATTTTTAAACTGGATCTCTCGGCAAATTCAGCCGATCTCGCTTACCGAAAATGTAAGCAAGAATGGCCGGTGTAAAATCGCCAATCAAGATAGAATTTTTCTTTAAATAAAAAAAAATTTCTAGAAAAAAAAGTCCCATGGGCTGTGCTGATCAATGAATGGAGCCATGGCTGCATCCATTGTTTAGCTCAGTGTGCTATCTCCGGCACTAGAGGGACAAGTTCAAAACCTCTAGTGCTCTCTGATTGACTGAGGGAAGGAAAATCCTGATGACAACTCAAGTGTCCACTGTGATCCCTGTTAATTAACCTCTAGTGCCCGGGGATCGCACACAAGAGGATTCCCAGGGCTGCATAAATGATTGCAGCCCTGGGAACCTGGGAATCCTCCTGTAATGATTTCCTGGAACTTCCGATGGGTCCGCGAAATCGGTTCACCGTAATTTCGCTGACCCATCCGAATTTCGAGGAAATTTTCGTGAGAATGTTGCGAGACATTCTCACTCATCCCTACTAGAAACATTGTATAGATGCCACAAGAACAACTGCATTGTCAGTACCTACTGATTATGGTACAACTTTACAGGCCTCAGAAACTAAAGTAACTGTATATCATACACCCCTAAAATCTCTCCAGCTAAAACTAAAATTTTTTCCTTGATCATTTAACATAGAAGCCATGAACATTTTCTTAAAGCTGGACTTCAATCAGTCTAAATCATTAAAGCTAGCTGACCCACACCCCACAGTATAGGCATATTATATTTCTCATATAAAGATGTAACAAAGAGTAATTTTTAACTTACACCTGGGGGAGCCAGAATTTTGTTTGTTCCGCTGTGCATTAGGGATAAGCCATCAATGATGTATTGTACAGTGCAAAACTGCGCAAACAGGACCAGTAGTGGGTGCTGGTCCTGCGTTTTACATAATTACATCAGTTAAATAAAAGAACATACAACCAATGAAGAAAAACAGCTTTATTAAAGAAAGCCTGCAGGGAACTCAAGAAAGTTAGGTAATTATCTACATATAATTATTATATGTAAAGCTTCCTAAGCGGAACAAGCAACATAGCCTGCAGAGAGTACAACAAGATTTTAAGGTTTGTAAGGTTGTTGCAAGTAAAAACATTTTTTGGACCTGCAAAGTACAAGCTATCCAAAACTAACCAGTCCTCAGAAAACATTTTTTAAAATATTTTATAGGGTTTCCAGCTTTTTTATGTTTGAACTATAGATCTTATTCTTCATACAACACTGCAACATTTAGGATCTGTGCTCTGCCTTATGTCCTTTTGTGGGAGGAAGTTACATGTAGACACGTGTATTGCTGACTGCAAAAAAACTCTAACCAAAAAACCACTGTGCCCTAGATTTATCAGAACAATTCAGGTTTTAGAAACAAAAAAAAA
>NC_092865.1:73576461-73582078 GCF_032062135.1 Pyxicephalus adspersus | reverse complement strand
TCTGTGTAGCTTTGGGACATTTTTCTTCTGTTCCTGTCTCCCGAAGTGGAGGAGATCCCCCTGCCAGCCAATTATGCAAATACAAAGTTTTGTCTTATGATATCTGAATATCCTCTTAACAACAAGCATTCCATACTAATTTTATATTTAATTTTACCTTTCTTGGTTCCTCCTTTTTGATTTCTTCAACATGATAATGAAATTATTAAATTAAGGCAAATAATGGCAGATGAGAGGGAACAGCGGGGTACTGTACTGATGAGCTAAAAAAACTAAAATCTGAAGATTGTTACATGGTTTTGCTGCACTTGAACAAGTACCTTTAAGTCCTAGAGGGGCGATTATGAAAAAAAACTGCTACAAGCAGAAACTAAATGGATATTCACTCTTAAAGCTAATTATTTTCCAGGGCTAAATGATGCCTTTAGTTTATTAGAAGGGGATACTGTGAGGCAGTTTGTCTCTGAACAGCTGCAGCACTGAGTCAAGGAAGGGAGTTTTCTAGTGCCCCCCACCCGACGGTACATCATCCAATACCCTCAAGGTTATCCCCAGACATATGGTCTGGGCACGTGGGGCAGGGGGAGGTTCGGAATCGCCGTCCTATTAAGGGAATGGCGTCCCTCAGATCTTCCTGTATGCCGGGTCTCCAGCTGCACGCTGAGTCTCCAGCCACAGATCCCCCTACACGCCGGGTCTCCAGCTACTGTCCTGCACATCTCTCCAGAAGCTGTTTGCAACATACTTACAAATTCTCTATCTGGTGTACAAAATACACCTAGGATCAGCTATATAAGGTAACAATATCAGTCTGCCACACTAGCTGACATACTCACATTATATTATACTATATATATATATTGGTCTCTCGACATAAAATCATAATTGATTTTTTATAGATCCCTGACTCAAACGCAAGGACCCTAGCATGTAGAATACTAGGATACTTATACCCCCTGATCTTGCATACAACTTTAAACCATTTACCTTTGCTCCACAACACCATGTAAGTGTAAATATTTTTGGATCAATGACTGCCTGACATCCATTTTTACTGGCTTAAAACATGTTTGTTATTAATTCATTAATAACCAATGTATATAGTGGGACATCGATGTCCGCTCTAAACAACATAGGTCATCATGTTATAGAGAGCACATTAATTTGGAATGTGTATATCTACAATATAATACTTGCATGAGTCATTATAAATTCTAATCTAAACATTATCTACTGGTTTCGATACAACTTACGCAAGTAAACTACGCATGCTGTCAACAATACTCCTGAAGAAGCTATACCTGGCGAAACGCATCGAGTATATCCAAAAACATGCTTTGATAATCAAACACTGTATATGGTCAACAATTTATATGTTGATAAGTTGTTAAAGTGGAAAAAGTTCCTTTGTCTGTGGTTGAACCCCAAGGATAATAAGGTGGTTCTAACCAACTTTTGATTACTGTGTATTGTATTAATTAATATATTATAATTAATTAATTTATTAATATATTATAATTGTCAAATCCTATTACAAACATTGTTAATATATGTTTAATACACCGTTTGTGCCAAAAACCCTGCCTAAATCTCTGTCTTTGTTGTTTTTTGATCTATTGAATGATACGGGTAGGCACGTTATTGTCCTATTTATAGTAACTGTGATAAAAAACCACCATCATCATATTTCTATCATATCACGAAGCCTAAATAATCCCAAGCCGGTTTCTTGAACATGACAATGAGTTCACTGTACCTAAAGGCAACCACAGTACCCAGATCTCAATCCAGAAGCGCACCTTTGGGATGTAATGTAGCAAAAGATTAGCATCATGGATTTTCAGCTGACAATTTCTCAGCAAACACATATTGCTAAAATGTCAGTATGGACCAAAAGCCCTGAGGAATGTTTCGAGAACTGTGTTGAATCTATGCCACAAAAAATTACATCAGTTCTAAAGGAAAAAAGGGTCCAACTAGCAAGGTTTAGCTAATATATTGGCTGGTGAGTATAGGCTATTCACTCAGCTAAGTAAAGTATCTCCTTGCAATCAATACTTCACATAGCTTTATAAATGAGGTGAAGCTCTGCAGACCTAAACTAATCATGTGCAAGTAAAAATCCTATTTTTGTTTTAGACTTCATTGCATGTAATTGAGTATTTTTAAATAGCCTGCATTCCTTAAGTAGATCAACCCCAATCTGTCTACAATACACAGAGAAAGGCAGGTAAATAGCATATTAGAATGCATTACCAAATAGTGCATGATGATTTTTGTGGTGTGTTATCGAAGAAAAAAGTGGATTTTGTGAAAAAAACAACAAGCTGCTTATCATTTCTTACAACATTGTGTAAAGATGTGTTGCTGGAGTATGCGGTCTTGGGCTATGACTGTTTAGACTAGAAATCCCAGCATGCCTTCAGAGTGTTTGACTAATAGGATACTTTGATATTTGTAATTACAAAAGAAAAGGAATCGGGACAAAGGAGGAAGAACAGCATAACAGTAACATGTTGTCAAAAGCTCAATAGGAAACCAGTTCAGTGTAGCACACACAGCCAGCTGTGTAATGCATATTAATTACACGGCTCAGGTGGCCAGCCTGTCTTTTTCACTCTGTAAGTCAATTGTAGCAAGTAGCAATTCTCTTGGTCTCTGATAAACTGGGCAACTAGAATAATGTGAGTCAAAAATAATCTTGTTGTCACATTGAAAATATATCATATGACAAACATGGGGATGATAGACTTGAGAAACGTTCTTGAATAGTAATAACTGTTACACTGGGGAAAAGTATTTTTTCTTGAGTTAGATCTTACACGTGTTCTTTAATATTTTTGGGTGGTGAATTAAGAAATGACCCCCGTTTTTTGCTATCACATCTAATTTTTACGATACAGTGTACCCTGCTTTTTTGTCAAAATATATACGAACTTTGCAGGTTAGCGTAAACATTTATGATTGTAGCTTTTCCTGGAGTGTTCATTGTTAGGACAACCCTGCCAGATGCTTTACCAATAGTCAGCCATCAGTTGTAGATCCCATCTACCCTGATACCATTCTTTCATGACCTTCAAATCCTGGTGGAATCGTTCACCTTGCTTATCACTGACTGCACCAAGGTTTTCCGGGACGTTAGAAAGATGGCAATGCAGAAAATGCACCTTGATGCTCATATTGCAATTTTGTAGCTCTCCAAGAGTTTCTGGACAATATCTGTGTAATTATTTGCTAGTGTGGGGCATCAATACCACCAGGATAACACTTTAACCCCCCTAGTGTTCTAATTCTTTTTTTTTAATGTAAAAAGTGTTCCTATTTTTTTCACATAAAATTTTTGTTTATATTCTGGGCCTGTAATTTTTAGGACCCCTTGCATAACACACTTGAGAGACTCCCAAAGTATCGGAGGAAAAGTGGTGTTAGTCTGGTGGCCATCCATAAAAATAGCAATCGCTCGTTTCACATCTGTCTGAACCAGTACTTGGTCCAGAAGAGTATTGTTATGTTGCTATAAGGAGAATGGTTTGATAGTAGACAGGATGGTGATTTTAAAAAACAATGGCTCAGACAGCTAAACGCATGGATTAAGTCCTGTTGTAATAGGGAAGAGGTTGGGTTCTTAGAGCACTGGGCTGACTTTTCATTGAGGTACAAATTATATGCCAGAGATGGTTTGCACCTAAATGGAGGGGGGTCTGCTGTGCTAGGGGAAGGATTTAGGGGAATGGTGGAGGAAACTTTCATAGGATAGAGGAGAAATGACAGCTATATAAGGTGGCAGACAGGGGTCAGCCACTAGTGGATTGGGGATAGTTGGGGTGAGGGTTATGGATAAATATAAGGAGCTTCCCATGTTACACAAGCATTGGAGTGTGCAATGCAAAACAAAAGGATTTGTGCAATGCAAAACAAAAGGATTTGTGCAATGCAAAACAAAAGGATTTGGCAAACACAGCTGGTAAATGCAGCAATGGTTTAAAGAGTCTATTCACCAATGCTAGAAGTCTGGCAAACATAATAGGGGAGTTGGAAGCCTTAATGAATGAAGAGCATTATGACTTAGTTGGGGTTGCTGAATCCTGGCTTTGTTGTTCACATGACTGGGCTGTCAGTTTTCCTGGTAATATTCTCTTTTGTAAAGACTGTATGTGAGAAGTGATCAGAAAGTGAATGTGAAAGATGAAATTGTTGATCCAGCATGTGATGAGGTATTATGGGTGGAGTTGAATGTGGGGATGCACAATACACAATTAATTATTGGTATCTGCTATAGGTCCCCAAGTGCTAAGGAAGATTTAGAGAATCAACTACTAGCACTGATAGAAAAACAAAAAGTGGAAGTGTTTTAATCATGGGAGATTTCAACTACCCTGACATTGACTGGAGTAATGGCACTAAAGGAACAGCAAAAGGAGGGAGGAAATTTATGAATTTATTTCAACATAATTTTATGGCACAGTTTATAAAAGCCCAAACTAGAAATGATACTGCTAGAATTTAGGAACTCTTTGTGTCTGGAGGATAAAAAGTTTAAGCTTCGGATAAGGAAGGGATTCTCCACTGTAAGGTCTGTAAAAATGTGGAACTGGCTCCCTCAGCAAGTATTTTGAGCAACTACTATAGATTGCTTTAAGAAAAAGACGGATCATTTACTAGAAGCAAAGAAAATAACTGGGTATTAGGGCTTTAAAGGATAATAACAGTGACCATTGATCCGGGTAACATCCGATTGCCTCCTGGAATCAGGAAGGATTTTTTTCTCCTGTTGATATGTTATGTGTCTCAATATTCACTTTCTGCACCAGAGAAACAAGTTTTGGAACTAGGCTTCAGTTTTTGTCCTGACGAGATATACAACAAATTTAAGTTTATCAAAGATATACACATATTTGCAAGTTTTTTTTTGCAGGTTCTATAAGAACCCTTCCTGTCAAAATGACATTAGTTTACTAGGTGAAGATTTTAAGGATTTAAAAATAGAGGACTATACAGTGGTAAAAGATCTAATGCAGTTTCTTAAATGAATGCATAGACAGACTATGAAACTTATTATACTGGAATAAAGGAAACCTTTTACTTGAACTGAGTTAGATACCATGCTTTCTTAAACGTCTAAAAATAATGTCAAGTATTTTTTTTTTGTTTTGCTAAAACTTAAAATTCACTTACAGGTTGTACGATAAAAGATCTTTTTAACTCAAGATGCACAATAAAGCGTGTCAGTGTAAGAAATCTCAAAGGGTCCTACATAGTACACATTTTTAAAGCCCTGTATTGTTTGATCCACTGTAGTATTATAACATTTCCCTACTGATATAGTAAATTATCATCATCCCCAGCTCTTCATATGGTGGTGCTTGTTTTTAAAGAGACTTCCACTGTTCAATTTGGAGGAGTCTGTAACCTTGATGAACTAACCTAATTTAGCTGACTAGATACCCCAAAGCTAGCCAATACCATAATAAGACATATGGATGTTAGTTAAGGTGTACAGTATGTCAGGACAAAAATATTTTTATTAGTTTGAGAAGTTTGGTCAGGTTTGGTGTTTGAGACTGCCCAGAAGGCTGGAACAACTTTTCATGAGTTGTATTAGCATATTGTTTTTGTT
>NC_092865.1:73574278-73576103 GCF_032062135.1 Pyxicephalus adspersus | reverse complement strand
GTCATCACCTAAATTATAAATTAAAATCATGCCCTGCAGACCGCCAATCACCTACAAACACATAGAATAACTATTTCCTTTATACAACTATTGAATAAACAAATCTACCATTCCCTGAAAAACTTACATTCAATCAATGGAGCAATATTTGAATATAGTTAGACATTAAAATTTTTTTAAATTAGTATCTATGCATCTATGTTTCTATGCATGTTTTTTTGTGTGTATGTTTTTAATGTGTGTTTTTTTAAAATTTATTAATGTATGTAATGTATGTGAAATATCATTGCATAATATCATTTATTTTATTTCTGCAACAACATTTTTTGTAGTGATATCCTAATGTTCCTTACCCTCCTGGGCAGTTCATTTCTGTCCTGATTTATATGTCTAAAAGTGGTACGTTGTTTTGCACGAAAATTTATTTTACAGAATAATATATAAGTATGAGTATGAAAAAGTATGAAAAAACACAAAATTATGTCCAAATAATAAATTTAATGGATTAATATAAATGAAAAATATTAATTTTTTAACCTCCCTAACGGTATAAAAAAGTTGCTGAAAGGGGTAACCACGAGTCACACTCGGGTTAGGTAAACCTATGGGAAGGTAAGTAAATACATTGCTTACCTGATCCGCTGGAGTCCCACGTTGTCCATCGCTGCGATCTCTGTCTTCTTCCTTCTTCTTCTTCTTCTGGCGTCTTCTGCACACGATGAGTCCATGCGTGTGTACGTTGCTGACAGGGCAGGGATGGAAATTCAAAATCCATTTGTATTGCATTCAATACAAAAAAACTGTATTGAATTCAATACATTGGATTTATAGGTGTAAAAGCACTACATTGTTTTCAAGAACATTTATTTGACTGTATATATAATAGTATGACTAAAATATTTATTCTTTTTTTAAAATTAAAAAAAAAAAAAAAAAAAAATTATATATATAAAATGTTTTAATTTTTTTAATTTCATTTTTTTACATGATTCAAAATTACGTGTTTCAAAATTTATTATATTCATACTATTATAATATACTGTAAAATACATTTTCATGAAAAACAATGTACCGCTTTTAGACATATAAAACCGGAACGAAATGTACCGCTAGGGAGGTAAAAAAATTAAAAATAAATAATATACTCATACTATTATACTAAACTGTAAAGTAAATGTTTATGAAAGACAATGTGCTGCTTTTACACATAAATCCACTGTATTGCATTCAATAGTTATTTTGTAATGAATGCAATACAAATGAATTGATCTGAATTTCCCGCCCCGCCGGCAACGTCCTGACGCACCGACGTCACCGGGTGCAAAGGAAGCAGGAGGAAGAAAGAAGACTGACATCACATAGAAGGACGACGCGGGACGCAATTTACTATTACTTCCCATAGGTTTATACACTCCGAGTGTGACTCGGGGTTACCGCTTTTAGCATCTTTTTTCTACCCCAAGTCACACTCAGGGTTACGGCCCAGGAGGTTAAACTACTTAATTCAGGTTGGGGTGGATGTTACTAATTTGTAATAATTGATTGATAGAACAGTGGAATGATGTTGGTATTTGATAATGAATCGATTGCATCAAACTTTAGCTTTTTCTATTTCCTTGAGCTTGCTCACTCCTGGCTGGTGAAACATGTGGCTTGGAATCAAGTGGAGTTAGAAAACACATGAGTTAAATCCTTATAGAAAGTACAAACTGTAGGTAAACTTTTATAACTCCTTGAAAACAAACATTGTAACTGGGAAAATGAGTGGCAGTAAGGTTGAATGTTTTGTTCAGTGTACAGTCTGCCATATGTATGCACAAATGGA
>NC_092865.1:73567923-73572996 GCF_032062135.1 Pyxicephalus adspersus | reverse complement strand
GACAGTTCAATAAGGTGGCAAAAAGGTCAGACAGGGGTCAGCCACTAGTGAATGGTGAATTAGGGATAGTTGGGGGGAGGATATGGGTAAATATGAGGAGCTTCCCATGTTACACACAAGCATTGGATTGTGCAGTATTATTTGTACTGAAAAACAAAAGGATTTGGCAAACGGTGCTGGTAAATGCAGCAATGGTTTAACCCCTTGGTGGTATTCCGGAGGATGAATTTTATGTACCAAAAGCGGTAACCCGGAGCCACACTCGGAATAGCATAAAAAAAATCCTACCTGCTCCCCACGATCCAGCGGCTGCCTCTATTGAACCCCGGCCAGCTTCTGCATCACATCCTTGGCTTGATTGATGTGATGTGTGTGAAGTGTGTGATGTGTGAAGTGTCGGTAGACTGGGGAGGTTACATTGTAATCTGCTTTTAAAACATTGATCACAGTGATAAAGTTAAAAAAAATAAATCCAAATGATAAAGTAATAAATTCAAAAGTTTATCTATTATTATACCCTTGTTTGGACACATTTTATATATTTTTTATTTTTAATAAAATTATTAAATTATTGTATTTTTAATATAATATTTCAGTATTTTTTATAAATAATATTTATTAAACTTGCCAACAAACATTTCTTGCAACATAGATTAAAGTCATTTAAGGTTTTGTTTGATACACAGATTCCAAATATGGTATTGGTTTGCTGGATTGGCTCTAGTTTTTGAAATAACAACCTCAATAATATCCTCATAAAAAATAATGAAACATGAAAATGCTGTAACCGCAGGCAATAGGAGGGCAATGAATGGAAATACTATGTCCATGTTTGGGTTCCAGGATCAGGGGAGCAGAGCTGTCAGCATAAAGCTCAGCTGATTGCTCTGCTCCCTGAGGAAAGGGAAAGCCTGATCAGAATTTCCCTTTCCTCAGCAACTCAGGGAGCAGAGCAATCAGCGGAGCTTTATGCTAACAGCTCTGCTCCCCTGATCCTGGAGCCAATACGAGGGCAATAGAGGTTGAATGGAAGTACTATGTTCATTCATACCTCTACTGCTCTGTGATTGGTCTATTTCTCAGCCAATCACAGAGCAGTAGAGGTATGAATGGACATAGTATTTCCCAAGCAAAGTTCCCACGGTCCAGGAATCCCACAATGACATTATGATTCATAATGTCATTGTAGGATAACCTGTAAAAAATAAAAAAAAAAAACAAGTTAAAATAAAAAACACATACAAAATACCGAATTTTTTTCCCTCTAATTTTTTCTCTTGAATTTTTGCTGTCGAATGCAACAAAATTCGGTTCGGGTATACCCGAATTCGAACAGCCATATTCGGGTCGAATATAGGGACAACCCGAATTCGAACATCAACACTAATTGTCATATTTTTTCATTATTTATTTTTATAATTTTTATTTATAATTATTTATTAAACTTGTCAACAAAATTTTTCTTGCCAGATTAAAGTCAATTTAGGTTATGTTTGATGCACAGATTCCACATATGGTATTGGTTTTGCTAGATTGGTTCTAGTTTTTGAAATATTGACCTCAATCAAAACCTCATAGAAAAATAATTAAACATGAAAATTAAGCAAAATTAAACTATATATGCCTACGTATATAAAACTAAATTTTTGAAATACCTAATACAATACATTAAATACATTTTTATGTCAATACATTTTTTATTCAGTATATTTTGACAGAACTAATCACAAAGAAGTAATTGAAAAACTACATTTGTATGATTTCCTTTTATGCTGATGATCAGGACAATCCAGTTGAAGGCCCCAGAGGTAGTCTGGCATCATGTGTCTGTACGATCTGCGCTGATACCTTTCTTCCATCAACTTTATATCTTGATGGAACGCCTCCCTTTGTTCCTCACTGAAACTGCCCAGGTTTTCTAGAAATTTTTGCAAATGACTATGGAGATAGTGTACCTTTATGCTCATAGTAGCACCCACATTTTTAAGTTTAAGAGCAAGTTTTGTACCAGTTCTTCAAAATTTTGTGCTTTATGGTTACCCAAGAAGTTCCTAACAAACATGACATAGCGGTGCCAGGCAGAACCTTCAGTGTCAGTCATGTAACTTGTCAAATTTAAATCATTTATCCTTTTTCGAATGTGGGGTCCATCAAAGATTCCTGCTTTTTATTTTTCAGTACTCATTCCAGGGAAGAATCTACATATATATGTGAAAGAATCACTGTCCTTGTTCTGAGCTTTAAGAAGTCTCTTTTTTCCAATGATCTTGCTTTGCTCTACTATCCCACAAGCAAATGAAACATTGGTACTTTGTGAATCCACTGTGCTGTCCAAGTAAGATGTCCACCATTTCTGCCATTATGCAGTAAAACTGCATAATGAACTGTCAGAACTGTCAATGAAAAGCGGCCAGTCTTCTGCTCTGTATTCTGGTACTTCCATATGGCTAGTAGTCCAGGGATGTTACAACAGTGCACAAAGTCTCCATCTTCATTGAAATATGGTCGGAGTGTCACCTCTCTTTTAACTTCCGGTCTTACAGTTCTTTCCCTTTAGCCTGGATGCTAAAAGTTCAGATGCTTGTTTTGACAGACTTAGGTCACCTAATAAATCATTGAGCTCTTCTTGGGAGAACTGCTGGTTTGATGAAACACTTCCTTCATATTCACCTCCACTGTTAACGCCTGGATTACACTCCAAACCAGTATATCCTCCATGTCGGGGACAGGAATATCAGGGAGTGTACTTCAACACTGATATTGGAACACCACCACCTTGCAGCACAGGTCCTCTTTCTGATTCCAAATCAAGGTACTCCCACTTGTTTTTCTTGTAATGATTGAAACCTTTTACATTCACAGCACAAAAATAACAATCATTATGATTTTTGGGCTCTCATCATACCATAGGTA
This sequence comes from Pyxicephalus adspersus, assembly GCF_032062135.1. Lineage (NCBI taxonomy): Eukaryota > Metazoa > Chordata > Amphibia > Anura > Pyxicephalidae > Pyxicephalus > Pyxicephalus adspersus. The sequence continues at coordinate 73,570,083 of NC_092865.1, read as the reverse complement.
CACTAAAACTCAAACGTTTCAGTTTTCCATTTTTCCACTGATGTAAACACTCTACACAAGTTTTGCATATGTATACATAAGATATGCTTGTTTAACAAATTCTGTAATGTTTGCTCTCTGTTTTTGCTGAAGAAATTTACTACAAATGTAGCAAAATACATTAGGGCCATTTTACCCCCCTAGTGTTCTAATTCTGTGCAAATTTCCATGCAAAAAGAGTTCCATTTTTTTTGCTTGGAAATTTATTTTACATTGTAAGCTATAATTCTTAGGCATAACATACATTTAATAATAAACTTTAAATAATAAAACACAAAAATCTGTAAAAAAAAAAATATTTAAGCATGTAATGTAAGTGTACAATAGCATATATAATATATATAAATAATATAATTATATATATATATTATATGAATATTTCTTTGTATTGGACTCAATACAGCTATTTTGTATTGAATCTAATACAAAAGTATTTGAATTTTCTGCCGATCTGCCCACCCGCACCGACGCATGCACCAACGTCACAGGGAAACCCCAGAGATCGACGCTGCATTATGGGGCTGGAGATTGGAGGAGAAGGACGTGTCCCCAGGACATCTGGGTACTAGCAGGAAGCCAGGGAACAGCCACAGAACAAGGTAGGTGTTTTTTTTTAGTTTAAAGCTACCCCGCGTGTGACTCAGGATTACCTTTTGGTACACTAAATCCACCCCAAATCAAACTCGGGATTACCGCTAGGGGGGTTAAACAACAACTTCTTGAGGAGCTCCTATTTCTGTAAAAAAAAGAATATGTATGAATAAAAAGAAGGCAAATGAAAGTTTAATGAAAATAATGCTACATTTAATATATAAAATGCAAAACATAGGTGAAAATAAAGATTGATAATATGCTTTGTTAACATTTGTTGTTGGTAAAATCATGTATTTCGATTCTTATATCACAAAAACTAGAGCAAATTCATTCCGGGATTCAGCAGACCTGAAGAACACTAAATATATTAAAAAATCACTTGGCAAGTGATTTTTTTTTCAGCTGTGTTGTTTTTTTATTTATAATTTGTGTTTGAAACTTTATCATACCTGGCAGCTATTCCTAAGAATTACAGGCCTAAAATGTTAAACAACACATTTCCACGCAAATGTACTGCTTTTCACATAAAAATTCTGACATAATTTGAACTCCAGGGATGTTAAATAGTCTGTTCACCAATGCTAGAAGTCTGACAAACAAAATAGGGGAGTTGGAAGCCTTAATGAGTGAGGAGAATTATGACTTAGTTGGTATTGCTGAATCCTGGCTTTGTTGTTCTCATGACTGGGCTGTCAATATTCCTGGGTATACTCTCTTTGGTAACGACACAGTCAAACAAAAGGGTGGTGGGGTCTGTCTGTATGTGAGACCTAATCTGAAAGTGAATGTGAAAGAAGAATTTGTTAATGGAGCAAGCGATGAGGTTGAGGCATTATGGGTGGAGGTGAATGTGGGGGTGAATAACACACAATTAATTATTGGAGTCTGCTATAGGCCCCCAGTGCTAAGGAAGAAATAGAAGATCAACTACTAGCACAGATAGAAAAAAGAAAAAATGTTTTATTCAACGGAGATTTCAACTACCCTGACATTGACTGGACTAATGTCACTACAGGAACAACAAAAGGGAGGAAATATATGAATTTAATAGAAGATAATTTTATGGTACAGTTTATAGAAGCCCCAACTAGAAATGATACTCTACTGGACCTAGTTCTTTTTTACAATGCAGAACTTATAACAAATTTGAATATAAAGGGGAATCTGGGTAGCTACCCAGATTCCCATAATATGATTTCATTTAATGTAAGTTAAACAGAAAACAGAAACAGAAAGCAAAAAAGGAAAGAAAAAAACATTTAATTTTAATGAAGCAAATTTTCTATCATTTCTATTACTCTCTGTGACTTGGACTGGGAGACAATATTGTCCTCAAAGAGCACTGAACAGAAATCTGAATGTTTCAAGTCTGTTTTATACAAGCACACTGAAAAATATATTACAATGGGTAATGAGTTTTAGAGGTTAAAATTAAAACCTATCTGGCTCACGGCTGATGTTAAAAAAGCCATAAAGAACATGAAAAGGGCATTCCAAAAATATAAAAATGAAGGATCACATTCAATG
>NC_092865.1:73529122-73567520 GCF_032062135.1 Pyxicephalus adspersus | reverse complement strand
ACATTTAAGGGGGGGTAAGATGATCCTGCATATATATATAAATAGTCCATATAAAGAATTCTCTTCCCCATTATTCACTTTGAGATCATTACAAAAAACAGGAGGACACTTTTTGCGTCTGGAGGAAAAGAAGTTTAATCTCGGGATAAGGAAGGAATTCTTCACTGTAAGGTCTGTGAAAATGTGGAAACATCTCCCTCAGGAAGTTTTTTCAGCAACTCTTATAGATTGCATTACAAAAAAGCTTGATGATCTCTAGAAGCACGGAATATAACTGGGTATTAAAGCTAGTAAGTAAAGTAGTAAAGTAAAGATAACAGAGACTGTTGATTCAGGGAACATCTGATTGCCTCATGGAACCAGGAAGGAATTTTTTTTTTCCCTGTTGATGCAAATTGTACCAGGGTTTTTTTGCCTTCCTCTGGACCAATTATGTCCATAGGGTTTTATATCTGGGATATGTTTATTTCCCTTTTGGTTGATTTTTTTTTAACCTGACCTACTATGTAAATATATACTCACATGGTATGGTTAGGAATTAAATGTTAATTTAATAATAAAGGTTAATATGTAAAAAAAAACTGTACTGGATTGTAGTGGATTGTACAGGGAATTAAGTGGGTGATGGTGATTTAAAATAATCAAGGATGGAGTGGGATTATGACAAAATTGCAAACAGAGGTTGTTGAATCCAGTGACCTCAAATTACATTTCTACAAATTAAGAAAGCTGTTTGAACGTAAATAAGATTTACATTGGCATCAGGTCTTTTTTGGGAAATATATGGAAGATAGGATCAACCCTCAGGGTTTTAAAATGCAGATTTTCCCAAATACATCAAACATAACACAAAGAATATGGGAATTTATTTTAATCAATGTACAGATAATATGTGTCTCTTTAGTGACCATTACCAATTAGAATTAAGTAAATTGGATTCACAAATCCAAGTACTTATCACCAGACAATCAACTCCAGTACCTCCAAGGGCTTTGATACCAAGGAGGAAGCTTTATTAAATAATTTGGAAGTATTTTGATAAAAATATTTTGATGTAAAAAGAACAGAACTTTGCAGGAGACGCTCATAATTTTCAAAACGAGTTCAGTTGGCGGCAATGCCCCAAAACATGCTAGTGATTTGCCCACAATCATATCAGATGAGAAAACATCTGATATGTCTTATTCATCTTCACATCCTGAGATATCCCAACCATTACATCCCTATAAACATAATAAGGAAAGAGGAAATAGGGGACAAAATGCTCCAAGTAAAATTAATAAACAGAAACAGGAATATACTCAATCACTGAATAAAAGAACTATGCAGACACAAAAACGTAAGGATCTGTCCCCAGAATTACCTGATCAATAAATAAATACCTCAACTAGGGAAGAATTCCCTTCTTCGGAATCATTAAAGATTAGGGATAATCATCAAACTATGCATCCTTAGGAACCATCTATGATCCAATATGGTTGCCTGGATACTAATATAAAGGCAACCACACCTTTGTTTAGAACCACCTCCGTCAGAGGCCTCAAAACCGGTTTTGCCCAACAAAACGCCACACAATTAGAACAGTACTTTGCAAAGATGAATTAAAAAATACATATAACTCCATATACTCCAGCATTTGCAGTCTGCTCGCCGTCTCAGCCATCTGCAAGCCTGTTGGTCTTTGTTATTTTCACAATTTGATGTCTCATTACCTTTAAACCTAGTTCTGCCTAATCTCGGTCCTTTGACCCACAGAATTCCGAGGCTGCTGCTGAGCCAGAGTTTATCATCCCTCCAGGCTGCATCCTAGCTTGGACTTCTATCCAGCAATCTGCTTTTTTTAGTGCCACCTAAACTTAGTGCACAAACATTTTACGATGGGCACATGATTCCAAACTTTCTGGTCATCCGGGCAGTCACAAAACACTCTGTACTAGTGGCCCAACCTTCGTAAGGACATGACGGACTATGTCAAGGCTTTTGCTTTGTGTTCCCGGATGAAGGCGTCTACCTGCACCCCAACAGAATCACTCCTTCCTTGGCCCATTCCAATGGAGCCTTGGTGTCACTATCTATGGATTTCATTACAGAACTTCCACCTTCCGATGGCTGTACTGTTATTTAGGTGGTCGTGGATCATTTTACCAAAATAGTCCACTTTGTACCCTTTCCAGGTTACCATTGGCAGCAGCACTGGTGCCAATTTTTATCCATGAAATTTTTAGGCTCCGCGGTATGCCCATGCATATTGTATTTGACCATGGGGTTCAGTTTTCTTCTTGCATTTAGAAAGGATTGTGTAAATCTTTGGACATTTTTGTGGAGTTTTCTTCAGCCTAAGCCCTTGTATCTGCCCAGCATGACAACTTGGTAGCTCTGCCATGAGTGGAGTTTGCCCACAATAACCATGTCAGCACTAGTCTTCAAGAGTCTCCTTTCTTCATTGTCTATGGCAAACACTCTCATCTACCGTCTCCTATACTCTGCTGTGCCGGAGTACCAGCACTCAGTGCCTTGCAGAGGGACTTTATTAGTATGTGGTCTTTTACTTGTGAGCAAGCAGCTCTCAGACATAGGAAGTTTGCAGATTGGCATCACCGTGAGGTTCCTCTTTTTCAACTTGGGGATAAAGTCTAGCGCTCCACAAAGAACATCTGTTGCAAAGTCCCTTCTCTGAGGCTTGCTCCATGTTTCATATGGTCCATATGTTATTTTAGCCTAGGTCAACCTGATTTGTTATAAACTTCACCTGCCTTCAAATCTTAAGTTATCCAACTCTTTCCATGTGTCCAACTTGTTACCCAAAAGTTACCCAACTTGTTACCCAAAAATTTACCCAAAAGTTACCCAAGTTGTCCAAAAGTTACCCAACTCATTTCCATGTTTAAACTATTGGTCCTGAATGGCTTTTCTTGTCCCTCACTGTTGGCTACTCCCACATCTGATTCTTCTCAAGAGTATGAAGTTCATTAAATCCTGGATTCCAAAATTTCTCACAAGCAGCTAATGTACGTAATTTATTGGAAAGGTTTTGCTCCAGAGGAGAGATTGTGGGTTTCAGCTACAGATGTGTCTGCACCTCTTCTTGCCAAGAGGTTTCATCTTCACTTTCCCCTAAACCTGAACCTCGGTGGGTGGGGAGGTCCAGTAAAAGGGAGGGTATTGTCTCTAGCTTGCTAAAGCACAGGCGCCTCTCCACCTGCCACGCATGCAGGCAGTTCTGACCTTGGGCGTGCTTGCTATTCCAAGTTTAATCAGTTTTGCCCATCCCGCCAGCCAATTAGGAAACAGCCTCTTTATCATCCCTGGCTATTTAGCTAGCTCAGATACAGTGCTGGTTGCTTCCAGTGTTTCCTGTGTTCCCTGTGTCTCCAGTGGCCCCTGGGTCACCTGTGTCTATATCCTGGATCCATGGTATTTGACCTCTGGCTTGTGACCTGACCTTTCTTGCTTGCTGCCTGGCTCAACCTTGGCCTTCTTTGACAATTCTTCTGCCTATTGATTTGGTACCATGTATCATCCTGCTCACCCTTGTATGCCCAAGGACCACAACCTGGCATTAACCAGCAGCGCAACATCCTCACCACTAGAGGCTCTGGAGAAGACCTCAGGGCTCACAGCACTCCTGTGATAGCCGTAGTGCCCCCTATTGGCCCCGTCTCCCCAAGAGTGACAATGTTTATGTATTTTATCATCATACAATCAGCTTGCTCTGGTTTTCTTAAAACCTCACTGGATGCACTATCTTTTATCTTTTATATTTTACAGGTTTCTCCTTTTTGTTACAGAAATCTATTCCTAAAAAAAATTTGATTTTAATCCATAGTTGACTTTAGTGTATATTTTTAATTTTGTATTTGTATTGTAGGCTTTCTCAGATGTGGAAGCATTCATTAATGGTCTTGTTCATTCTGTTCATTATTTTTTTATTATTAAATAAAAATAATTTTAATTTTTTTTCATTACTAAAACACAAAAAGAAAATAGACTTGGTTAGAAAATGATATACATATTTCAACTGTTGCCTTTCATATTTATTTGTTTTTCATATTTGTCATTCATATTTGTTTTTCTTTTTTCACTTTGTATTGATATTATTTTTGTAGGTAAACAATAATATATGAATGTCACAACATTTTACATAACTATTTTCTAAGAGTGTTATAGGATATGAACAAAACATCCCCAGAGCATCTTAGTATGTGTCTTGGTCTGTCATGCCCCTCTTATTTAACATAAGCCTGAACTTTTGTCAACCTCGCTTATTCCTTCCGTAATTGGCACCATAGTGCACAAGAGTGTCACCAAGTAGGCAGAATTAGAAAATTCCCATTGTTACATTTGAAAAATCACCAAGTCTCATGGGCCCAATGTTGCCAGTTTCTTATACATGTTTATGTATGCTGCCAGATAGGTTCACAGGTACAGCTTTGAAATATTGTTCTGACAAACTAGCATGTGTAGTGTGACGGAAGGTAAGAAGTATTGACAGTCTGTTTCATATCAGAGTTGCAGCAGTATATGTTTTGTGGATACCAGTGAGATGAACTAATGGAGCTTTAGATGTATATTGAGTTTAGGTATCAATGTATATTGTAAGATTTCTATCCTCTTATGATACTCATTTTTTAATACAGTGTGTTTTCAAACATTTGATTGGTCATTTGCCATGCATTCCAGGGTGGTTTAAGACGTGATTTTATTTGCTGACATCTGTTCAAATAAATTGCTTAGTTGTCAGTAGGGATGAGCGAGCGAGATTAGGTGGATCCGAACAAACAAGGGCAAATGCAGGGGGCAGGTACGCCCACTATTTCCAACGGGAATGGCGTGGCTGGGAGCGAATCATTTGCTCCCTGGATGCACATCAAGGCCCAGGAGCACCAATCAGCAGAAATCTCAGAATAGGTATATATACAGGGAAGGAGGGAGTGGTTAGTCACTCCATCTTGTGTTTTGTGTGTGGGAGAGAAGCAGGGAGAGAAGTGAATAGTGATAGGGACAGGTTAGAAATCTTATGTATATCTAGAAATATACGGATTATGCAGTTTTCTTGCTACCTCTTGCTATTTATCCAAAAAGGCAAAAACATTTCTGTGCTACTGTACAAAAAGATATTTCAGTCTGATACCTCTTGCAATCTATCACATATCCAAACACAAAAGCCATTGTGCATTGTGACAGGGCAGGGTAGGAGCCTTCTGTATATCTTGAAATATACAGATTGTGCAGTTAAAGTTGCTACCCCTTGCTATTTTTCAAAAAAGGCAGAAACATTTCTGTGCTATTCTATAAAAAGAGATGTTTCAGTCAGATACCTCTTGCAATATGTCACATATCTATGGCAAAAGCCATTGTGCATTGTGACAGGGCAGTTAAGGAGCCTTCTGTATATCTTGAAATATACAGATTGTGCAGTTAAATTTGCTACCTCTTGCTATTTTTCAAAAAAGGCAGAAACATTTCTGTCCTACTGTACAAAAAACACAGATATTTCAGTCTGATCCCTCTTGCAAGCTATCCAAAAATTGTCTGTATTTCTCTCAAAAAATACAGATATTTTATTCTGATCCCACTTGCCATCAAAAAAGCCAGAACATTTTCTGTATTTCTCTTAAAAAAATACAGATATTTTATTCTAACCCCACTTGCTATCTATCAAAAAAAGGCAGAAAAATGTATGTATTTTTCTCAATAAAATACAGATATTTAATTGTGATATCACTTGCTATTTACCAAAGAAACCGTTTGGTACAGGTGCATTTTTTCCTAAATAAGTAAAGGATGAGCAGTAGACGCAGGGGAAGGCATGGCGTTGGGCAACCTGCCGCATCTTCGGGACTCTGCCACTCTAGGACAGCAGCTGCAGCAAAACCATTTGAGGCAGCAGCACAAGTTGTCAAACAGGTCTGAGATGTGTGCGGAGCACCAGTACGCTGGTAAATTTATTGAGAGGGCGTACTACAATCATAGAGCCACGTCATGTTGAGAGTATTGTAGACTGGGTCTCAGGGGACTCAAGTGCAGCAGGCTCTTCTTCTGCAGTAGGCTCTTCTTCTTCTGCAGCAGCAGCAACACAGCTGTGACAGGAGCAAAGACAGGAGTTAGCGTGGATAATGTGCCTGTAACTCCCGATGACTCTCCCTTGTTGTTGACAAACAGCCTGAGGATCTGTCATTGCAAATTTCAGAGCAGGATGGAGAGTTTGAGACCCTTGGAAAGTGTGGTCAGCACTTGGTGGATGGTTTTGCATCAGTGGCTGCATTTGCAGAGGTTGGCTTAAATAAAAATGAGGATGATGATGACCGTGATGTCACCTGGGAACCATCGGTGTGTGTAAGGGCTAGCAGCAGTTCCGAAACAGACGTAGAGGAAAGGCAATAGCAACAGACTGGGGATGGAAGGGGCCTCAAATCTGCCTCATGTGAGTCCCAAAGAACACACAGATGAGTGGGCACAAGCAGGGGAACAGTCAGGAACGATGTGACAGTGGGGGAGATGGAGCTGGAGCAGACGCAGGGGCAGGCAAAAAAAAAAGAGCAGCAGAGTGATGGCACGCACCTCTCCAGTGTGGTCCACTGCATCCTGTGCCACAGGCAGATTCGCAGAGGACAGGCTGGATCACATTTAGGTACAACATCCCTGCTTTCCCACATGCGCAAGAACCACAAACCAAAGTGGGAGCAGTACTTGCATTCTCTGGAAGGAGGTGCCACCACGTCATCATCTCTTCTTCCACCTCCATTGACTCCTTCCACACCTCCAACTGTCATTGCTACTACATCTCGGGAGGTTGGTGACAGCCAGACTTCAAGCTGCGAGGAAGTATCAGCTTCTGGCCACAGGTTTCGTGGTGTCAGACGTTTATCGCCAAAAGATTGGTACTCCAGTGACCCCTTCAGCTCCCCTAGCTTCCAGTCCCTTCAGCTCACTCTACCGGAGTTCTGCACAAGGCATAAGGCTATGGGCCCAACCCAATTCACGTCTAGCCAAACTATTGGCCTTGCAGCTACTGCTGTACAGCATTGTGGACTCGGCTCTCTTCCATGTCCCGATGGCCTGTGCCGAGCATTGGAGGAATATACCAAGCAGGCATTATTTCTCCCGCACAGCTGTTCCCAGTTTACATGCACATGTAATGGGTAACCTCTCCCAGGCACTGGCATTCTCAGTGTCTAGTCAAATCCCTGTCACCATGGACAGGTGGACAACAAGGCATGGAGTGAGAGCTACTTGTCCTTCACGGCTCACTGGGTGGCCTTGCATAGCTCAGTGGGCAGTAGTCTGCAAGAGGCATTGCAGCACCTGGTACACCTGCCGAGCGTTGTGGTGGGAAAACATGAGCCACCCCAGTCCACTCCTTCCTCCTTCATTCCATCAACGAGCAAACCCTCTCTTTTCAACACTCCTCCTGAAAGGCCAGCAGCCGAGGACACTGTGGTTAAGCGGGCACGCGGGCAGAGGTTGAGGCTTGGCTGAGGCTCTCCTGGCTCACAACAGGCAAAGTAGTGTGCGACAGCGGGGCCAACCTTGTGGCCGCTGTGCGGATGGGACGCATAACACATGTGCCCTGCTTTACACACATACTGAACCTGGTGGTGCAGAAGTTCCTCCACACTTACCCAAGATTGCAGGTCTTACTGAGATAGGCTCACTCCATCTGCAGCCATGTACGCCAAACCCCCAACTGCTGCCGCAACACTTAGCAAGATCCAGCACCAACAGAGGCTTCCACCGCATAGACTGATTTGTGACACCCTGACTAAGTGGAACTTCACCCTGCACATGCTCCAGCGTCTGTGTGACCAAAAGCTAGCCATCTGCCATTACTTGGTCAGCGTGGTGCATGGAGGCAACGGGGCCCTTGGTACAGCCACACAGCTGAGCTATTTTAGCAGTGATCACTGGCTGCAGATGGAGATGTAGTGCAAGGTACTGGACCCCTTTGAGCAGGCCACAAACATTGTGAGTTGGGAGCGGTCAGGCTGGAACAATGTCATTCCCATCATATTTCTTCTTGATAATACCCTGTGTGGCCTGATGGAAAGTGGCGATGGGAGAGGAGGGCAAGGAATGGGGGAGGAGGATGAGGGTGACATTACACTCCATAGCGCACAACCAAGATCAGGAGGAGCAAGAAGGGTCACTGGCCAGCATCAGGAGCTTCAAGAGGAGGAGAAAGATGATTATAATGATGATGATGATGAGGGAGACCATGTTTGGGCTTCTGGACAGGACCTGTCCAACCTGCATTTGTCCTGTCACCCCCCAGGCATTGTGTGGGTAATAGAACAACAAGAACTGCTGCAGATTGAAGAGGAGGAGGTAGGTGATGAGGAGTAAGATGTTTTGGGGCCTACTGAGGGACAGGAGTAGGATGAGTCCAGGGAACCCCTATTTCATATGTGTGTCCACATGTTGCAATGCCTACGGAGGGACCCTCGCATTTGCAGCATCACTGCTACAAAGACAAAATGTCACAGTTTCTACCCAACCTGGCGCAAGAGAATGAAAGGATGACTTGCCTGAGCAGAATACTATGCGTCCGGCTGTGTGAGAAGTTCTGCGCACCACATTTCACACAGGGAGCTCAGGGGGACAGCACCTCCACCGTATCCACCTGTAGCGGCAGCAGCAGCGGAAGTGTAGGCCAAGGAAGGGAGGATTTTCTGGATGCCTGGCTAAACCTGATGCGGCCACCTCAAACAAGTGAAGGCATAACCATCGAGAACGGATGAAGTGAATGGTGCACGATTACGTTGGCACTTTTCTGGCTGGTGGTGTTGATGACAGCAATTATGAGGAGGATGCCTTCCTGACAGTAGTGACACCATTAATTTTTGGGTCAACAGACTTGAAATCTGCCCGCAGTTAGCACAGTATGCCCTCAAGCTTTTTTCGTGCATCCAGTGTTCTGTCCGAAGGAACCTTCAGTGCCGCTGGCGGAGTAGTCAGGGACAACCAATCACAACTGTCAGCGGAAAATGTCAATCGCTTAACCTTTTTGAAAATGAATGAAAGGTGGGTTACTAACAACTATCATATCTCCACTGCAGATGTCACTGATTGGCTGACACAAGGGCCCACTAGGTCAACCAAGATGCCTCTGTGAACCCACGCTGCTTCTATGTTGAGTCTGTGGCTGCCTATCACCAAACATCCTGTCAGCTGAGCCTGCCTCGGTTGAATATTTCCGCTAGTTATCACAACGTCCAGGGGTGGCATTCTTTGTCAGTGTCATGCCTGCCATTGTGCCAGCTAGCAATTTACTTTACATTTCTGCTGCTTCCGGGAGGCCAACAAACTGCAGATGAAAACCCCCAGTACTACCATACTGATAGGTACCATTGACTTTGCCTAATTTTTCAGCTAAGTATTGTAAGATTGAGGGTTGGCATTCATGTCATCCACTTCATGATGCAAACTAGCAATATCGTCTACCTTCCTAACGCTTCCAGCACCACAGACCACAGCAACAGTGATGGCGCACAAAACATCTTGGTCTTGCCCTCAGGGCCCACCGCCTCCTCCTGATGCTGTTGCTGCTACCGCCTGCCCAGTACTCTATTCACAAAAATGGTATTACACACTTCTGGGTGTCATTGACGATGCACTACACCCAGCTCTAGATGCCAGTTACAAATGCCGTCCACGCTCCGTCTCAGGGTCTACTTATATAGTTATATGACTGATACTGAAGCTTCTGCCTGGCACAGCTATGTCATGGTTGTCAAGAACTTCTTGGGTAACCATAAAGCACACAATTATGAAGAACTAGTACAAAACTTGCTCCTAAACTTTAAAAATGTGGTTGCTACTATGAATGTACACTATCTCCATAGCCATTTGCAAAACTTTCCAGAAAACCTTGGCGATTTTTAGTAAGGAACAAGGGGAGAGGTTTCATCAAGATATAAAGGTGATGGAAGTAAGGTATCAGGGCAGATGGGATAGACACATGATGGCAGACTACTGCATTCCACGTGATTGTCCTGATCATCAGCATAAAAGGAAATCATGCAGAGTTTTTCAATGACTTCTTTGTGATTAGTTTTGTAAATATACTAAATATAGAATATATTGACATTAAGTATTTCAAAAATTGAATGTTGTATACATATTCTTATTTTGCTCAATTTTCATGTTTCATTAGTTTTCTATGAGGTTATTATTGTAGTCAATATACCAATACCATATTCAGAATTTGTGCATCAAACATAACCTAAAATGACTTTAATCTGTTTGGCAAGAAAATGTTTGTTGGCCAGTGTTATTATATTTGATATATACTATTATTATATTATTATTAGTTTTATATTTAACACTTTTGAAAAAAGTATATATTTATACATCTAGCTTTAAATATTTCTAATTTCTGAAAATTCATTTTTTTTCAAACATAGTTGTAAAACATGCTTTGATCTTACTTGAAATCTTTGGAGTTTACAAATAGATTATACGGGATAAGTTTACACAAAACCATGGTATATTCACAATTAAATAAATCCAATTATATTGTTAAGGTCACATATCTACTAAACAAAACTTGCCATTTACATCTAAGCTCTTCAATATGATTCTTGGGAAGTGTTATGGTAAATTGTCTCTTAACCTTTACTCAGTGTGAATTTAAAATGCATCAAGGTTTAAATATTAGGTTAAGATTTTGTTTTGCAGGCATCAGTAGGTAGACAGCAAATGTTTGTATTAAAGAATTTTAAAGGTTGTTCTTTAGTGTTGCATGAAGGTGTCTCCATTGAACCCCGGTCACCACTATTGAAGTCTAAAGAGAAGAAAAGGTATTGGAAAACCGGAAGTATCTTGGGAGCATGTATAATAAAAAAGTGGAGAAAATGTGCAGAGCAGTGGTGAAGAGCCTTTTTATGAAACTTAGAGCAACTCCCAGGGGCCCCTAAATCCCTAAATACCACATTGGGCAGCAGCAGCAAGCCTAAAATAACCTTATCAGGGTTTTCCTAACAAAAAATACAGGCTTCAGAGTAGAGGCAGAGGTTCTTTGGAGGTTCTTACTAAATTTATTTGGGACTCATGGTAGGGGCATAAGGCCCTTGGAAATGCACAGCAGAGAAGAAAATGCTTTTTATGGCTCTTCCTAATCAAAAATTAGGCAGGCAAGGAAGCAGATGCAGAAAAACTGCAAAACAATCTTCTAAAAAAATAGTCAGGTCTACAAGCAGACAAACTGCAAACTTAAGCTGCCTTATAGAAAAGGTAGAAGGCCTTGGAGGGTTTTTGTTTCTAAAACATAGATCTAAAAGCAAAAGTAGAAGGACTGTTAACAGAAAAAAATGGCAGGCTTTGTAGCATAAACAGAAGGCTTTCAAAGGGTCCTCTTAGGGCCTTATAGCCAAAGCAGAAGGCCTTAGAAAGAGGGTTCTATAGAAGAAGGATATTTGGTTGTTTCAATTTGTTTTTGTTGGGTTGGGGTAGTGAGATTAAAAACTGAGAAGTATAAAATATGATATGCCAAAAGCTCTGTTATTGTTAAGGAGCCTAACACCTTTAGTATTAGGCTAGTACACATGTTACAGTAAATAGTACACCTGAGTTCTGGCATTTGTGCCTTGTAGTACAGGTAGTGTATAGGAGGGTAGGCACCCAGTAATAAATAATCAGTCTTTGGTATATCAAACCATAATTTTATATGATATCATATTCATGTACAGACATGTTCTGTAGCTTTTGTCTTGTGCTGCTGTGGTTACCAAGGCAGAAAAGTTTGAGCACAGCATGACATTTTTTTATTATGCAGTGCAATTTAGGGTGCATTGTAGTTTTAGAAGATGCTATGGTTAATGTAGGAGGATGATGTTGTACTGGCGGAAAGAATGTAACAGAATGTCACAGTTTGGGAGTGTGTCTTCCAGTCTATATGGCAGCAGCTGTTGCATTAGAAGCCATGTAAGACTTGCATTGTGGTACTGGACTGGATGGTGGTTTGGCTTGTACTTTTTTTTTTTAGCAAAAGCTGTGGGATAAAAAACCCAAAAGCCTGCTATAAAGAAATACACTATATTGGAGTAGAAATCCATGTGTGATGTGGCTCAACATCCAGCCTCTGCCTGCCATCTCTCGCTTTGCAGAGTGGCATCACTGCTAGAATTGGTAGGTCCTGCTTAGTTATGTACAGTTGCCAAAGTGGAGGGGAGATAAAGAAAGAAAATGCAGAAGCAGTGTGAGAGGTAGCATGGCCAGAGAGCTGCTCTGATCTATGAGACTAGTTTGAATTTCATTAAACTGGGTGGTAAATCTTTATATGGTAATCGTGCACATGGTGTCAATGTTTCAAAAGCTTTCATCCCATTTTAAGTTTATCTGAGAGATGTTGCAAATGGCAAATGTTTGATCAGATGGTGAGTTCTAGAAGAATGCCTAGATGGCAGAGGTCCTGTGTACAGACTTAGTGGGGGGACTGCAGTTGTCCCTGCCTATCTTTGCTGACAGATTATAATGAGCTGATGCAGCTGGGCAAGTTGCCTGTACTTTGCTGGTGTGAAACTTTGGCATTGCTGCTCCATGCTGCATGTTGGGTTTTGCACATGGTGATTTACCACATTCTAATTTTCCTGACTAGATTTAGACTCACAGTAAGTGTCATGCTTGTGGAGCCGGACCCTCTAGGGGGTGCCATGGCTTGCACAGAAGTGATGTGATGTTGCGCTGCTGGTTGTTGCCAGGTTGCAGTCCTTGGGAACACCAGGGTGGGCAGGAAAATGCACGGTACCAAATACCAAGGCAAGAGAATGGCAAAGGAAGGCCAGGGTCGAAGAGGGCAGCAACCAAGAGTGGTCAGGAACAAAGCCAGGGATCAAGAACCAGAAATCCAAGAAAAAGACACCAGTGACACGGGGGCCATGGCAGACACAGAACATTGGAGACACAGAAAGCAACAGGAGGCACAGGTAACATGGGGATTACCACAGACACAGAGGAACAATGGAACAGCACAAGGGAACAGACGGGGAAACAACAGACTGGGCAACATGGGGTTAACAAAGTAGCTCAACAAGGAAAGCACTGAATTAATCTACAGGTGTATAGGAAATGCTCAGCAGAGCTAGAGGGCTCAGCACTAGTAGAGACACTTTGAATGAATGCCGAGTGCTGGCCAATCAGGAAATAGCCTTTTAATCACCCCAGGCTATTTAGCTAGGTCAAACACAGCACTTGGTATTCGTTAAATGTGTCTCCACTAGTGTCTGAGCTAGCTAAATAGCCTAGGGTGATTAAAAGGCTATTTCTTGATTGGCCAACAGGATGGGCGAAACTAAAGAAACTTGGAAGAGCAGGCGCGCCCAGGGTCAGAACTGCCTGCACGCACAGGAGAGAGGTGCCGACTCTTTAGCAAGGAGGAGGTAAGTGTGACAGTAAGCACTAGTATCTCTCTTTATGCTAGCCTTGGATCCCTCTTTAGATGTGGCTGGTGGGAAACTAGCCACATGCACTGACACATCCTGCTCTTCCCCTCCTAAATGGTCCTCCTGGTCTTCAGCCTTAGAGGTAACTAAAAGTTGGACATCAGTACATGTAATGCCTTTATTCCTTCCTTTTGCTTGTTTTAAATCCTCCATCAGGTGTCTGTAGATGAACTAGTTCTTCAGATTGCTCATTGTAGACTAATGCATAGAAGGCATTGGAAATGTCAAAGAAAGAAGAAAAAGAAGGAGCATATTAATGGCACACTTTAACTTCACTGTTCTACATCTGGGAGGAGGAAGAAGAAGATAAAATTGTGGTTAAAGCTGGCTTGTGCTAAGTTATCCACTTTATGACATCTTAGACCTGGTGCAGTAAGAGGACGTAGGCAGTTTGGTTGTGCTAAAGCTAGCTGAGGCACCATTGCCCCTGTGTCTAGCGCTTCTGTCTCTTTCTCTATGTACAAGTTGCTCTTAATTGTTCAATCCAATACAAAATATTGAATGAAAATCAACAATCAAGTCTTGTTGTTATGCAATATTGGTACAACATGGTTATGCCAACAAATAACACAATTAAGAAATAGCAGTTCTCTTTTAGTTGTACAAACTGTGTTTCTGCGAAACTGAGCAAAAGGTAATTCATTTTTTGGAGGGGTTCAATACTGTGGCAAAATTTTAATCTTGTGTGTGTACAGTACCCATCATTCATCCTCCGAACGACTGTCCTGGCAGATCCACGGACAATGGACCACAAACAATCGTGATGCAGATGAAAGCAAGAGTGCAGTGGGGTGCCGCTCCCTCGTTCTCCCCCTGCCCTCTCTATAGAGCAGGACTGTGCTGTATGAGATCATTACAAAGAACAAGAGGGCGCTCTTTGCATCTGAAGGAAAAGAAGTTTAAGCTCCAGATAAGGAAGGGATTCTTCACTGTAAGGTGTGTGAAAATGTAAAATAGGCTCCCTCAGGAAGTAGTTTTAGCAAGTTCTATAGATTGCTTTAAAAAAAAGCTAAATGCTTTTCTAGAAGCACTGAATAAAACTGGGTATAATGCTTTAAAGTAAAGATAGCAGAGACTGTTGATCCAGGCAACATATGATTGCCTCATGGAATCAGGAAGGATTTTTTTTCCCTGTTGAAGCAAATTGTACCAGGGTTTTTTTTCCTTGTTCAACTATATCCATGATCATGGGGTTTTATATCTGGGACATATTTATTTCGCTAATGGTTGAACTTGATGGACTTATGTCTTTTTTTAACCTGACCTACTATGTAACTATGTACAGCGCTCGATAATGCATTGTGCAGTTGTTTGTCACTGCAAAGGATCCTAAAAGATCAGTTTTCAAAGAAAATTATTGCATGTGTGTACTTACGTACAAATTTACGCCTAATTACATGCAAAGTGTAATGCAAATATTAACTAAAGAAAGATAAAGGAAGGGATAAAATTAAAGCAGAAGTTAAAGAACTTAAGGGTAAAGCACAGAATAAAACCAAGTGATTGGAATAAGGAATACATTAAGATTACTCCTTAACCTTTACAGAGTCTTCTTCTGGTTACCTGTGGATACAACATCAAGGAGCAAGTAGAGTATCAAATTTGTGGTGATTCAGGAAGATACTGCACTTGCTATTGAAAAGACAGTTTAGAGTCTTAAAATTAAAAAATAGCATCAACAGCTTTATATAAACATGTTTAAAGAAATATTCTAAAACCAGCAGAGCTAGCGAGAAATGTGTTACACCAACAGGACACTAAGCCTTTTGTCTACGGGGAGTAAAAATAAGAAAAAATAGGGCTGACATCATTACTATTTGTAGATCTCTGTTGGAAATTTATCACAAGACTGACAAGACCACCCGAAACAATAAATAAATAAAAAAATGTTATCCAAAGAAACACAGTTTGGAATATAGCAATTTAGTATACTACTTTATTATTATTATTATGATTATTATTTTTATTATTTATAAACAGGATTTTTTATAGCACCAACATATTACACAGCGCTGTAGATTGGTTTAAAACCTTGTTGTTTTAAACCAATATCCTTTTGGCTTTCTTTTCATATAAGTATCAGAGTGTTTTGCCATTAATTAAAAATGAAAAGTAAAACAAATAATAATATATAGACTGTAAAAAATAATGTTTAAACATGCAACATGATTGCTTCACCAGGCAGTAGCCCAGCTGGTATGGGTACTAGACTGGTGTAGGCACGCAGGACATAAGCAATGGGTCTCAATAGAACAGTGCTTCAGTGCGAACCCCTTACACGTGGCTTTCAGATTTTGAATTACAATAGCATCAAACACCACCCTACCATCAGTCCTACTTGGGCTATTTGCCAGAGATATTCCCCACCCCCAGGGATATGTCACCAGCCCCTTCAACTTTATACTCAGTTCTGGGAAACCCAGCGTTTGGCCCAGGAATGTACCATACAGGCGTACTATAGCCTACTCTCAGCTAATTTATACAGAATGACACACTTTTTAAAGCAAAACGAATAGGTGTCTTCTACTGACCTTACTGCACCCAACCTTCCATATAAACTAGACTACTGGAAATCCATGCAATTGTTGCATTTTCTACATTCATTACCAACCGGCAGTGGCTTTACCAGAACAATGACAGAATTTGAAACTATGTGCACTGACAAAGGTAGTTTCAGACATGCCCTGTCAGCCCTATATGGGTTGCTGGCTAGCTCTCCCTCAAACTCCTTTCCGTCTTTCCTGAGTACCTGGGAGAAGGAATTGGGAGTTTCATTCTCACACCACAAAAACTGCAGATGATACAATTGGCACACAATAACATTCTTTCCAGTAGCTATCAGGGAACAGGGTACAAGATCTTGTCTAGATGGTACTGCACACCTAAGAGATTGCACTGCCGGGGATTTTTCCTGGGAATTCCAGAGACATGCTGGCATTGTCTGTGGGACCCAGGTACCATGCTATACATTTTCTGGAGCTGTCCAGTTCTGCAGGATTTTTGGAAGTGAGTGAGAGAGATTACCCAGAAGTTCACAGATTTTCATGTATCAGATGACCTGGCCTTATTTCTTCTCCTCCATAATACCATCCTTCTGAAACCGTACTGCAAATCCGTGCTGATACATTTGATAAATGGGGCTGGAGCTTGTATCTCTGCTCTTTGGAGGCAGACCACCTCCACATCCACTGGCATGTTGTTTGCCAGAGTAAATGAGATTATGCGCATGGAAGACCTGACAGCTGACCTGTAGGGCACAGGTGAAAAATTCACTGCACATGGTTTTACTGACAGGAATTTCTAGACACTATAGAATACAGGTGCCGCCTGGACCCTCCTGCACCTTGGTTCCTACCTCTTGATTCTAATATATTTTGCATGACTAGTTTGTAACACATTCATGTACATTTAAAGCATATTTGTTTGGTTGATTTAGTAGTGCCTTGTGTGACCTTGTTCAATCCTTTGTTCTCCTAATTTTCTCTTTCTCTATTTTAAACATGCTGTTTCATTCTGTAATTGTTTTATTATAAATTTCAATAAAAACTTTAATGTTAAAAAAAAAACAAAAAAACATGCAACAAGGTAATGTCATACTGAAAAGGGATGAGCGAGCGAGAATATTAAGGGATCATAGTGGAACTGCAGAGTTCATCTGCCGTTTAGTTCCCATGGTCACGTGACTGTGGGAACTTTGCGGTCACAGCTGTCACTGCAGGCGATCCCAGGGGCACTAGAGGTTAATGGCCCAGGACCGTTGGATTTTTGCGGTCACAGCTGTGACTGTAGGCGATCCCTGGGGCACTGGAGGCTAGTGCCCCAGGTATCGCACACTCAACTCATCAATGATTGCAGCCTCATCTGCAGTTCAGTTCAGTTGCAGTTCAGTTCCCATGGTCACGTGACTGTGGGAACTTTGCAGGCACAGCTGTGACTGCAGGTGATCCCAGGGGCACTAGAGGTTAATTAACCTCTGGTGCCCTGGGGATCGCAAACAGGTAGATTCCCAGGGCTGAATGCAGCTCTGGGAATCCTTCTGTTTTAGTTTCCTCTTCCGATGGTTTCCCAAATTCGGTTCGCTAAAATTTCGCGGAACCATTGGAAGTTCGAGGAAAGATTTGCAAAAAATGCCAGAGGCATTCTTGCTCATCCCTAATACTGAATACCAGTTTGCATAACATGACCAATAATGCACAGTAAACAGCTTAATCCTGTAGTGCACAAATTATCATCTTTGGTCAAATGCATTTAAAAATATTGATTTATTTCTTTTTAGCTGCTCCTGAAATTTCACACTGCTTAAGCATTCCTAGATGTTAAATCATTTAGATGAATGGATTTTTCATTACTGCAGTTTTACATAAGAACTGACAAGTGCTTATGTGAAAGCAGTGGAGTGCAATAATATGCAATCTGCATTCCACAGATCTCCGCTTGTGCGTATTTACTGTTTGTTTATCTAAAGCTAATACATTCCCAGGCCTTGATGAAACAATTAATTATAAACATAAATGATGTTCACGTTATGAAAAATGAATATCATCAATACATGTTTAATTGCTAGCCTATTGCTTGGTCTGGAAAATCTTATTTTCATGTTAACTCTTGTTCATACCACTGATGTTCTCTGGTTGAAAGATATAGTATTCTGCATTTTGGAATAAATAGATCCATAACATAAGGCTGTATCTGTAGACTAATGCTACATTTTCCTTTTATAATCCTACATTATTATTTTTCTAGTTAAGAAGCAATATTAATCAAGTTTGAATATTGGTATGCAAATGTATTAGTGTTAGTATTTTTATATTGTATATTGACACTTTTTTTCTTAAAAACAACATTATAATTTCTAGAAATGTGCAAACTAAGCACAGAAATAAATGGCTGATAGATACACTAATGCGTTAGGTATTAGTTTTTTTTAAATATGTTATCAGTTTTAAGTTGCACTGTTTTAAGACAATAAATTCTAATGTACTATTTTACAAACAAGGAACATGTATATAAGTCCTAGTGCTCTATTTATCAAACAGGGAATCAGACATTTCCTAGTGGGAATCTTCCAGGTCCATCTATTCCAAATGCAGTAATTGATTCCCACTAGGGAATGCTTCAGGGAATATCAGATTCCTGGTTTATAAATAGAGCCCCTAGTGTAAATAATAAAATAATAATAAAGCTGGAATTTTAAGACAATAAAATGCCACTTGAAATCCATTGTATTGATCATACATAAACAATGATAAAACTAATTAGCCCAAAATATTGTATTCAGAAAGACAGATGCACTATGCAATGTTTTAATTTAATCTGTTACATGATTACAGTGTGTCCCCCCCCTCCCCCTCTTACATTTTATATCAATTTATATTGCTTTTTATCTGATTTTGTTGTTAGATCTTATTTGTTCCTATTTTGAATTTAAAATGAGAGTACATTCAAAAGGAATATTTTATGCATGAGTGCTTCACACTCCTAAAGGAATTTTTTAAGTTTAAGTACCATAATAAAACTATAATAAAACTAGTAATTTAGTTGAAATGGACTGTGGGGATGTACTTGTACAAAGATGGTAGAGCCACAAGTTCATATTGCTTTTTTCTGTACAAACTGTTATTATTATGGTTTTATACTGACGAAGTTGGGTTAGAGTAAAGTGTATTGTAACCTAGAGTTTTCTGAGTGCACAACAAAAAAGAAAAAACTATTTAAAGAAACATTTAGGTATATACTGCAAACTTCTACATGGTAAAATATATCTAGAGACAGGCATGTATTATATTGCTGCCTCCCTAAGGGCCAAGCTAGACCTGGAACTTTGAGAACTTTTTTTAAATTAATGGACAAGCAATCTGTAATATACAGTGCACATTGGTAATAAAATACATAATTCATGCTTCCAATAAATGAGTTTACTTATAAAATTATTACACTATATGCCAGCTAGCAGTAGAACATCTTTAAAGCTCTCAATTTTAAAACATCAGAAAATACCTAGGGCTCAAAACGGCATAGCTGGCACGGTCTAAGCTTACTTGCAGTATGCACCACACAGGCCTTGTACCCACAACATGCTTTTTGATAACTTTGATTTTGATAACACAAACAAAAGTCTCTTATACATTATTAGGGATCATTTAAAGAAAAAGATCTCTACTATTACATATGCTTTTCTGCAAACTGGAAATTGAAATTGGGTTTTCAAAAATTCACTTTGTCTGTGTATATCAACAAAAAAAATAGTTAATAAAATATTTTTACTTAATAAATTACAACTGCTAGGACATGAAACATCTTGGTAAGGTGTTTGGTAAGCTGGGATATTTAACACCCATGTGCCCTATACCGAACAGTAGAGTGCTCAAGAGTATGTAACAAACATAATGTAAACGGTGCAATAGATGAAAGAAACAGCAATCAGAGTATAGTGGATGGGAATATGCAACATAGTGCCCCAATAACCCAACACTGGTGGTCCGTGAGAAGAAGAATGCCCAGAATTGGTGTTCAGTGAAAGGAATCACATTCAACACCAGTGACATTAGCATAAGCAAGCCTGAAGCATCGTTTCTGTGTTAGTTGGAGCTTAGTCATATGCTTGAGTTTTCAGTGGCTCACTTAGCTGAAACTAGAACACCTTTAAAGACACTCTGGAACATGTTCTAAATCTGTGGAACTCTGGATTTTTGGTGAAATCTCAGAATAGTCTTGCATAATCTGGTACAGTTATGTGTGTATGCATGGCTAGTGTACTGAGCAAAAGAATATGCACAACCAGGGCTTAATTTGTACTTTTTTCTACTCTAGGCTTGCTACCTTGTGCGGCCCCCTCCCTCCCAACTGCTTTGAAAGAAGGTTTTTATTGCTATGTTCGAACTGGCGCTAAGGTTGTGGTGCAGTTACCACTTCCTAATACCTGGTAACAGCTACATGTAGCTTCTCCTAAACAGAGAATAAAAAGAATAGAAAAAGAGGGAGTGAAAGCAAATCAGCTCACTTACCAGTGATCATTTGAGGACACCAAAACAGCTACCTCTATTAGTAATCTTCAAAGTTGTAATCTTCAAATCTGGCAAGTACACCAGCTTGAGTGGTCTTTTCAGAAATCCAGTCATGTGTACAACCAATGTATGACTAGTAAGGCTATCACACTGTGTGGCAAATAGCACATAACTCACCATCAAGCATTGATGGTAGGTGTAAGCAAAGCTCATCTATGATGCCAGGATTGCTTGCTTTCACACTGTTCCCCTTTATATTCAAGCCTATTGCACACACATTGCATTTACAGCTGGATTTCCAAACCCCTCCTGATCAGGGAGGTCACTTGGAAAGTTAAAAGAACTGCAAAGGATACACACTCTCTATTATCTGCAGACCCACTGCTACCAAACCCATCCCTTTACCTTTCCCTAACATTGAAATGCACATTTGGTCTCCAGTCATTTTCCCTTGCCCGACCATAGTGCTACCTTTCCTTCTATCATGTACAAATTGGGTGATCTGACCACCCCACTTTCTGGCTTCAGGTGACAAGTTGTGAAGGAGAGTGACTAGCAAAGGTAAGACACTAAATAAGAAACCTCTCCATCTGTTATGCTTCATCCTATGGTACATCAGCATTATGCAGACACTGCCAAGAATACCATTTCAGCTAGCAACATTGGCATTGATCTGCTGCCAGATGCTGGAAAAGGCAGAACACTTTTACTTGTCCTATTGATCCACTTTGTCCACTTTATTGTTCATGTGTTCTGCAATAGTTCTACAGGATGTGGGACAGTTGGAGGCTTTTCATATTTATCAGTGTGCTAATAAATCATAATGCTTTTTGTGTGATCAGCAACATCAATAGCAAGTTCTCACTGAAGTGCAGAAAACAATTTCACAAGTAATTAACTAAGATTCCATAAGTCGATTGTGCAATAGTTCAATATCCAAAATAGGAAGATCATATTGCTATGACTTTCTCTTTGTTTTAGGTTATTGCATATATGTATATAATGTTAATGTAATATTCTGGGCTCAGCTTGTAGGGTCTAACAACATGCAAAACTGCATACTGTTAATGTTAAAGTAAAACTCTGGGCTTAGGTTCTAGTGTCTCTAAACCTATTCCAACATGCAACACTGCATTCTTTATGGAATAGTTATGCATTTGGGAGATTGTGGGCTTGTGTATGGCAGCTCACTTTCTAAACAGTGTGTTTTTTTTTTTTGTTATAATTTCAGAATGATGTTCTTTGTACCAGTTTCTATTCATTGTATATAGCTACACAAATTCTTGGTCGAATTTGCACTTTCAATCGCCATTTTATATAAAAAAAATTAGCTTAAAATTCAGTAGTGAATTCAATAGCAAACTTATTGAAAGCAACTGATTTTTGGTCATTGATCAGATGTGGAATATTTGACAGGGTGGTATTTATTTATTGAACATATACAGATAATGTTGTGTGTATGAATGATCAAGAAAACTCAATCATCGCACTCTCATCTGTTGAAACATCTTCAGAATTGTCTTGTGGATCGCTCTGTCCCCATCACTAACAATTGAATAAGGGCAGAATATTGTACACATGTGTGTCATGTTTTCAATCATACTAGTGGGTCAATATAAATAATGGCAGAGGATCTACTCACATGACTTCAGATTATATTTCTAAGCTCAAAAGTAAAAAAATAGTTTACTAAAATGGAATGTGGAATATGTTATAAAATAAATAATACTCATGCATAAAAACTCACTTTACCTATTCACCCTCACTTCCATAAACACAAAATTAGAACTTGCAGGCTTGTAAACCCATTCAACCAACATTTTGGATAATTGAATTACTTTTAGTAGGATTCTGTATTACATTTGTCACACAAATAATTGTAATTTTTGCATTACTACAATGCATTATACTTGTTTAACTGTTTATCCTATTTGTAGAAATAATAATGTACTATACAATGCAACGTCATACTAATATTAGATACACTCATATAATATTTACACAACTTTACCTACGCCTTACCTTAAACAATGTTTCTTTATTTCCTGTACATTTAATGTATACAAATCCACGTATTTTAGTCAAAAGTCTGCATCCACAAGACCATTTTGTTAACGAATATGTAACAAAGAGTTGATATAAGCTTTTGGCACTTGCTTAGGTTCTCCTTTTGAGTAGCATTCCCCAAGATGCCCCAATCAGAAAACGTTAAAACCACACAGGAAATCACACTGAGATCACAGTTCAGGGTGGTTAGAACATAATTTAGAAAAACACTAGCACTTTTTGCTGCTTGTTTTAGTCCCAGACACATATTTAAATGTATTTAAAATAACAAGCACACATTCTGAATTAAAGTTGTAACTTGTAACCTACATAAACTTGTTGATTGTTAGTGTCTACTTCCAACTGACATATGGTGAAGTTTTGCTACAGACTGCTGCTAAATACTTGGATTATTTTATTCTTATAGAAAATGTTTAGTGGTAATGCTATATTTCATTACTTGTATTTGCATCTCTTTCGTTTCCAATACTAATTTCCCTGGCATGGACATTCATATTTGTTCATAGCAGATTTTTATTGCCCCTGTTTGGTAGATTAGGTAGCCTGGCACAGCATTATCTGCGCTAATTACATACCCCTTTTCTACACACTCTCCCTTTAATTTTGCTGCCAACATGACACACCCTTTTCCACAGACTCTAAATGCTTCCACTACCCGGACCGGAGACTTTAACGTAACCCTTAACCATAGCATTGACTAATCAACTTCACCTTTAAGGTATACCCCCAATAATTCAACTTTTAAACATTTTAGCCCATCTTCCAGTTTTTGACCTATTGAGATTCTTAAACTCATCTTCCAGTCAAAATTCATGTTATTCCAAGGCACATAAACCTCTCTTCTGTGTTGACTTTTTCCATAGATACCATGCTCTCCTATGTTGAAAAGACAGGATACCACACTATCTTCCTTTCTGATCACGCCTCAGTATTCCTACATCTAAAACTTACCACCCCTTCACGTCTGTCTATCTGATGGCGCTTTCCTACCTACCTTCCGAACACCACAACCTTTATAACCATCGTACAGTACACTGGAACAACTTTCTAGACAGCAACTTCCAACACTGGGATAATCCTATACTGTTATAGGAAACCAGAAAAAAAATCATATGGGGTCACATAGCTTTGTTTGTCTTAAGCTTACATAAATCTGGCCGTGAATTTATGGAATCATTCTGTAATAATGATGCCACATTTTATATGGCTTATGAAACATCCATTTTAATGCTGATTATAAATTATTCACCAATCCTCCTTAACAGATATTTCCCTTTCTACTGACGCACCACCAATTAGAAATTGTTTGGCATAAATATATTCCCATTGGTATTCGTACTGCACTAGCTAACACCACTCCCAATGGCCTCCCAAAAAAAAAAACACATATTATCAAACTTTAGATACCAAAAAAGCCTTTGGTGAAATCCTATGGCCATATCTACATAAAATACTAAGATGTAAAACTTTGGGATAGACTTTCGAAAATGCATAAGATTTTTGTATACAGATCTTAAAATGAAGTTCATAGTTAACAATCTAGCCCTGTTATTATGTCTAGAGGTACCCATCAGGGGTGTCTGCCATCCCCTTTTCTCTTCAGTCTAGCGCTCAATTCTGTGTTGCGATTATTTTTGGTGTTCGAATTCAGGTTGTTCTTATACTCGACCCGAATATGGCTGTTTAAATTCGGGGGGACCCAACTCGAAAGAAAACGAGATTTGATGGCAAAAATTCGGATAAAAAATGTAAAAAAAAGTGTTAAAAAAATAAAAATTCATGTTAAATTAATTTATTGAGTGTTTGGGTTTATTTAACTTTTTTTTTTTTAAAGTTTATTCTACATTCTTACTCTGTAAAACTCTTTCCAGCACAGAAATATTATGATAAATTTGTTACATTTTTCTTTCATCCACTGCTAGAAAAATGTAACAAATGTGTCATATTACTGTGCGTGTTACAAAGTAAGAGATACTTGTTGGGCATCTTCCCAATGATTGCAGCAGAGTCTGTATCTCTTACTTTGTGTTACAAAGTAAGAGATACTTGTTGGGCATCTTCCCAATGATTGCAGCAGAGTCTGCAATCATTGAGAAGAGTGTGCGAACCCCAGGGAACTACAGGGTATTTACCTGTAGTGCCCTGGGGATGGTAGTGGAACTGCAGACAGCAGTCGATCCCTGGGCACAAGTTTCCCCATCCATCACATCTAGTGCCCTGTGTTCTTGGCTAGAGAAACTCTATCCAAAAGAACATACAAATATTAAAGGGCTGCAAGAGCAATTGGATTGCTCTTGCAGCCCTAATAGTCCCTAAAAATAACCCGAATTCCCCCACCATTGACTTTAATGGTTTTTGAAATTCGGCATTTGATCACCCGAACAATATCTCACAATGCGATCGAAAAGCTGTCGAATCAAATAGTGAGATATTCGACCAACACTAGTTGCAATTTTTAGATAAGGCCCCCAATTTTCTGGAGTCCATTTCATTATGCTAGAGATTAAACATTTTTTGTCAACCATTGGCACGTTAATGATATTCACTGCACCTTTTTTCATGTTTTCCCTTGGAGGCCATGTCACTTTTTTTCAGTGATCGTGCTTTGCTCTACTATCCCACAATCAGATGACAAAATGGGTACTTTGTATATCCACTTGACTGTCCAAGTAGGAAGTTCACCATTTTTAAATCAACACATATGGACCATTGGTGTTCATGATAGCAAAGCATTTTGATATTTTTATATTCTTTTGTTGAGTGACTGATTGGAATTGATGCATAGCAGTTGTCATTATGCAGTAAAACAGATTTCAAACTTCGAGTGGAACTGTCTATGAAAAGCCGCCAGTCTTCTGCTTGGTATTCTGGTCCTCCCATATGGGCTAGTAGTCCAGGGATGTTACAACAGTACACACAGTCTTCATCTTTACTGAAATATGATAGGAGTGTCACCTCTCTTGTCCTAATATAATTTTGACATTATTTTAACTTCCGATCTTAGACTTTTTTTTTCTTTTAGCCTGGATGCCAAAAGTTCAGATGCTTGTTTTTACAGACCTAGGTCACATAATAAATCATTGAGCTCTGCTTGGGAGAACTGCTGGTTTGATGAAACACCTCATTCATATTCATTTCCACTGCTAACTCCTGGATTATACTCCAAACGCTGTATATCATCCATGTCAGGGAGTCTTCTGAACACTGGTATGGGAACATCTGTTGCACCCAATATCCTAGACTTGAATGTTTCAAGTCTGTTTTATACAAGCACACTGAAAAATATATTACAATGGGTAATGAGTTTAAGAGGTTAAAATTAAAACCTATATGGCTCACAGCTGATGTTAAAAAAGCCATAAAGAACACGAAAAGGGCATTCCAAAAATATAAAAATGAAGTATCACATTCAATGTTTGAAAACTATAAAGAATATTACAAAATATGTAATATTTGTTTTGTTATATCTTTACATTTGTTTTTGTTCATACACAACTACTGTAACTTACTTCTGAAAAATGTTCATTGAAACACATCTCCATAACCGATGTTTAAATTTAGAAACAATCAACATATATACTCAGCAACATACTTACACATGTTTATTTATATTCAGATTGTTATGTAACCTTTGATATTTTTTACAAGTTTCTTCTTCCCCCTGATTGTGTTTTCCCCAGCAGGGGACCAAGTGCCCATCTATGGTTGCCAATGTTGCTGGTGGGGAACTATTCCTGCTGTTGGGAACTCTTCTTCCCTGTTTGGCTAGCAGCCATGCTGTAAACCTGTCACAGATAAGCAGCACAGATGATCTGGTACTTGTTCACCAGATATATGTCAGATCCACAGAAGTTTGTCTCTTTACCTAGCTTTAGGCTGCTCTGTCCAGGCCTTGGAGGTAGAGGTGTCGCCGGAGTTTTCCATTTGATTTATATGCACCTGCTGCCATCAGCATGTGTGTGTCTAAGGGCCGCAACCTGGGCGCCATCCACAATAAAGCCAATCACCCCTTGCAGGGTGCTCTGGTGAATGCTGGGCGGTTCCTTAGACTCTACGCCTAATGTGCAGATTGTGTGTGTCAAAAGCCTTGACAGAACCATTGGACTGCCCATTGTTTTTTCGAAAGCTAGACATTTTGCCATATAAGAGAAGGAATCTCCTATTCCCAGCCCTTGCCTTCTATGCGTCCAGCACCTTGGTCTGCTGATACTCTGCAGATCTTTGTTATCGTGCAAAGGTTTGTCATTGAAAAGGGAGCCTTCATGATAGATTGTAGAGGAGAGAGTTGACAATTTCTGTTATAGGCTGTAAATGCTGTTGTAATGCCTCTTTAATATCCTGTATTAGAGTAGGCTTAAGATGCTGAGAGACCTCCATGGCCAGCTTGGTATGATCTAATGCAGTACAGGAATGCACAGAGGACTCTATCCCACCTGGACTGGGCATGGCCTCGGCCATCTTGGCCTGTGTAGTCTTCTTCCCTCCCTGCTTCTGCTGGGATCTTCTGGAGGACTGTGAGCCTGAGATGAAGCGTCCGTCCTCTGCTGTCCACTCTCTCACCACACGGAACAGCGGGGACGCGGGGTGAAGCCAGAAGGGCACGGAGGATGGATGAAGCCCGAGCTGCTCTCCACACCGCTGCTACATCAGGGGCTGGAACTGGAAGTCAAGCATAGTCATCTTTGTGGAAGGCCTTTATTACCTTGTTGCTGTTACAGATTATCTTGTGGAGCCCGAGGTTGGCTACAGAAAACATTTCTAGAGTTCTGTTTAACTGCTTCTTCTTCTGTAGAAAGGGATTGAAGTCCATCATCCACATAGGTGTTTCTCTCAACAACAAACAATTATGCATTGGTTCCATACTCTTGTTTACCCACTTGGGCAGTCTTTCTTAGCCTGTAGATTGCTATTACAGGTCAAGAAGTATAGTATATATATATATATATATATATGTAAAAAACAGTATATATTTAATAGGAACCTAAGGTCATTTCTGTTTTGTTCCTGTGAAAAAGCAGTGAAACATTTCCTGGATGTCAGCCATTACTTTTATGGTCTCTTGTCTTGTTATTCAAGTTAAGACCAGTAAGAAGAAGATTAATCAAACTGAATTTTTCATATTGAACAATTACTACACTGATTTGACTAGGCTTTCAAAGGTGGTATACACCAAAGTATAGGGTTACCAGCATTCTTCACCCTCTGTCAGAGGTGGAGCATGTTCTGCATGATGCAAAATTTTTCCCCATCTCTGGTTTCTTTTTAATGGAGTGACTTAATTAAGTGAATATGAAAATTGCTTTCTGTATTTCGGATTTTGCATGAATTTTTTATTTATGATTCCCTGATCTTCAACAGTAAGTGCTGGCATGTTGTCATTACTAGTTGAACTGAATACTGTGTGAATACTGGAGATTAAATGTACTCGGATTGTCAAAAATGATGGATTGGCAGCCTCTGATGTAGAATCTTTCTATTTATTCAGTAATGATAGGGACATTATTCAAAGAAAGTTTTGCTATCATTAGGGTGTGTGTAACTCCTGCAAGATGACTTACTGGTAGTCTTCTTTATCCTGTTTACACAAATCGTTCCAATGATGACCCAACCAAGATCAAAGCACTGGGCATATGGAGAATCATGCAGTCCATTTATTTGTTGGCGTGCATTTTGTACCCCTAGTATGTAATCTGCCTAGTAGAAGAAATATTTCTGCATTTAGCTCATGAGCTGGGATATGTTTAGCCCTGATTCTCAAACGTGGATGAGTTGGAAGAGCAGCAGAGTAGGAATCTATTTTCTGGCCTAGGAAGGCAGTAGCAATTCTTTAGTCTCAGCAAGTGATTCGTTTGGCTCTTCTTCCTGTCACTTTTGAAACACTCCACGTGTTCCAAGGGTATGGTGGGGAATCTCTTTTAACTGTAAAATATTTAAAGAATTCTGATTTGGCAGATGAGCGATTGCCCTCATCATTCAGATCATTTCATTGCTCTTTCAGTAAGCATACACTTTGACTAGGTTGATTTTTGGCAAACTAAATATAGACTGATGGTCTCGTTAAAGCTGTCTTCGCCGACTTCCGGTTTCGGTGGCCAATGTGGGAGGAAGCAGAGTACCTCACCTCCATCTGCTGGGCGACTTTACACCCCTGAAACTTTCCCCACCATTCCATATAGTACTTGAGGGAGACCACTACTGTTTACCTTCCATATCCTGTAATAGATAGATTTGTATCCGTGGCGGACAGGCACTCGCAGAAGACACAGAAGTCACAGAAAACTTCTAGCAAGATGGAGCCCGGTAGAGCAACTGGATTATTGGCGCTTGGCTCAGGAAGTCACAACACATCTCCAGCCAAGCCTTCAGCAAACAATTAAGGACACCCTGGCGCAACAGCTAAAACCAATCACAGAGGCAGTGGCTCAACATGAAGGAGTTATTCTTCAGGTGCAACAGTGCATTAGCGCACATGGAAGATGACTTGGCTGACTCCTGCCAACAACAAATTACAGTAAGTACACAATATTTATCCTCAGCAGACAAAATCATTGCAATTGAAAATCGTGTCAGACGCAATAACCCTAGATTCATAGGCCTACTGGAAAGCAATAAACCTACTGAATTACGCAGGCCATGCTCAATTACTATTCCCAAGGCCTTGGGACTTAAAACGCCAATAAGAGTGGAACAAGCACATAGAGTTGCACCATATCATGCTAATAGATCAGTTCCGTGACCTGTGAGTGCACACTATGCTGGTTTTGCTGATAAAGCCCAAAGTCTTAGGACATTTTGGGAGCACCACCAATTAACTGTGAAAGACCCAAAGTTATGATCTTTGCTGGTTACTAAGCCGACACTGTTAATCAAAGAACAGCATTTTCTCCACCCTACAAAATTCTAATTACTAAAGGTATATTTGCCTTAATGTATCCTGCTGTGCTAAAAACCTTCATTTATGATTGAGAATCCCATATTTTCAAAGATCTGCAGTAGGCAGCAGCATTCATAACAAGAACATTGGATCTACCAGGAAAAATCTTCATCTCAATAGTTATATTTGAATTTTCTACAATCAACAATCACCCATGCATGATTGGAGTCGTGCTGACTTGTAAGATCATGACATGCATTAGTTTCCTACCTGAGCCTCCAGTTTGTGTTTGTTGCTGTATACTGATTCACTGGTTCTGACTTCAGCTTGTTTTTGACTACTCTTGTTCGCTGTTTGCCCTGACCTGCTTCTGTTCCTGTTTCTGAGATTGCCTGATGATTTTGTACTACGCTCCAGTTTGGTGTGCCGTCAGCTCAGGGCCGCAACCTGGAGCTGGCTGCAGAAAAGCCCATCACCCCTGGTGCTCTGGTGGAACACGAAGCGATTGCTTAGACTATGTGGCTTGACACCTCCGCCAAATGTGCAGATAGCACAGAGGGACCACTCTATTGAGTATTTGTGGCATCTACTGTGACACCTATGCTCCCCACAAAAGCCTACGAAAGTACACTGGCATCTAAAGAAATTAAAAGTGGATATAGCAATATTACAAGAAACACATCTACCAGCCTCGTTCTTTTAACTTATGTGTAAGCAATGGGTAGACACAGTATGGGTAGCATCTGCAAATTGGTCGCCGAGCGGGCATCGTGATACTTCTACACAAGAAACTACAGTCCCAAATTACCTCTAAGGGAAGGGCAGATGGGCCACTATTACTCCACAATTTGCCTCAAACCCTTTGTCGATAATGGCTCTTTATGGTCGTAAACAGGATAGCCGGGTCTTCTTTGCAGATATGACCAACAAAGTGCTCTTCCTGCCGACTTGTCCTGGTATTCTTGCCGGTGTTTTAATGCAATGTCTAATGCAATGGAAAATAGAAACCCAATACCTCATTGTCTCAACAACATGTGTACAAATGACGTCAGTCTATATTTAGTTTGACAAAATTGGACAATGAGGGGATAACGCAAGAGCTAGACACAAGAAACACTGGATTAAGCAACAGGTGAACAGGAACTAGCTCACAGAACTAGGGTCTTGAGACACGTTGCACGAACACAAAGTGCAGTCTGTGAGCCAGGTAAATAGCCAGGGCTGATCAAGAGGCTATCTCTTGATCGGCCAGTGGATTGGACAGAATTGATAAAGCTTGGAAACAGAGGCATGCCCAGCTTCAGAACTGCAAGCATGCACAGGAGAGGGATGCCTGCGCTTTAGTGAGGAAGAGGTAAGTGTGACACCTATAATGCTGTGTGACCCTCTGCGTAAATTCAAATATTGTTTGCCAGAATCACAATATATGTGGGCAGGTCCATATTGCATGTTCTAAACATCTGTACACATCTTTAACATCTGTAGAACTAATATGATAGAAATTTTCTGCCACACTTCATGGTATGATATGAGAATGCTAGGAGGATCTTAAATTTTTCTTCTGGTATTTCGAATTATATAATGGTTTCTATCCATCTGGATTGGCAATCTAAGTTTCAGAGCTAATTGTATAACATGATGTATCCAAATAATACAAGATTATTATTTACACACCAGCAGTGTCAAGATAACAGAGGTGAGGATCTGTCTGTAGAGCTTGTAGGTCAAGCAAAATATCACTTAGTTCTTGAAATTTCTGATTGTCTCCACTGGATATTTGTGAAACCTTGGTAACCTTTAAAACAGATGATCTTATATAGCATCTTATATAGTAACTTGTAGCTGGTCACATTCCTTTTGTAGGATTTCAGTTTATGCTTTTTTCTGGAAATCTTCTGCATCCTATCTACTTTCTTATCTGCAAACATGGTGTGGTTCTCTGATGGTGTGGTAGAATCAATATTAATAATTCTGATGCTATCAGAAGATATTTGGCTTCATCTACTTCATCTACATCATCTATATCATCTACTGCATCATCATTGCAGGGCCTAGATAGGGCTTTTACTAATTGTATTGCTGCAGATTTGCAACCCTCTATTTGGGATTCAGGCCTGGGATGGCCTGGAAGGAATGGGTGGGCCAGACACATCCCATTTTCAGGCTAGAGATTGATAATGGCTCAGGGGCACCTGCATTTGAGTCAGGGGAAGTTGCAGCTTGAGGTCAGGTGGGTTAGCTGCAAAGGCTGTGTGGAGTCTGAGTTGGGAGTAGGTCCCCCACAGTTTTGGTCTGGTAGACCAGGAGACTAAATTGTGTGTGTTTTTTTTTTAGTCATGCCCTGAATGACATTGATTCTCTGCAAGGGAAAATACTTTGTGGATTTTTTTTGTAAATAAGGGTGGAAAAAGTGCCCTGAAATTTGAAATACCTCTCTCCAAGCGAGTGTGTTTGAAGCTTATCTCCCATGGTTTGCACCTTGGCAGGCTCTGCCTCTGCACAAGCCCTTATGAGTTTCATGGAACACCTTGAAGATGATGATCTTGAAGATTCCTCAGTGTGTTTTCTGGAT
This sequence comes from Pyxicephalus adspersus, assembly GCF_032062135.1. Lineage (NCBI taxonomy): Eukaryota > Metazoa > Chordata > Amphibia > Anura > Pyxicephalidae > Pyxicephalus > Pyxicephalus adspersus. The sequence goes on along the minus strand of NC_092865.1, from coordinate 73,535,564 downwards.
GTTCAATGATGGGATGTAGTTTAATGTAACTGTAATTTTTTACCTCTGCGTTGGCTTTAGTATCCATACCTCTTTGATCTCTTTTTTATTTCATATAAAGAATCTTCTGTGTTTGTGATTTTTACAAATTACATACTGTATACTGTACATTTAGTGTAAAGCCTCTGATAGCTTTTTTTGTAGTACTGAAGTGTTGGAGAGGACCCTCTAGGTTCAGTACAGTACCTGGTGAGGCTGTGTGATCTCAGAAATGCAATGCACAGCCTCTTCCCAGGATATGCATAATTACTTGACAACTTTTCCATTCTAACTTCATATTTCTCTTTTAGGAAGGAAAGTGTGATAATATGTTTAGATCTGACACTAGCTTATGCCAATTATATCTGGGTATTCATTTTGAAAGAGAGGCTTTTCTCAGTCTGGCTTATATGGAATACTTGGTTTGCCATGATATTCAGATAATAGGGAGCTGAGTACTGGCAGAACAAGGGTTAATTCAATTTTTAAGCATGCAGCTTAGACAGGAGGAACATGTGCAATGGCTCTGTACACAGGTAAATGTTTACAATCCACATAGATCATCACTCTTTATCATGAACAGTTCACAATGTAGATAAATGGCTTGCTTAATTAGTAATTCCTAGACAATCCAAAGCCATAGTGGAATAACATCTAGTAACTTAGATAAAGGCAGTGTCCACAGATAGACCACTCAATGGAAGATACATCTGAAATTCTTAAAGTGTTTTTTTCCACACAGAATTAATATTACAATATAATTAATGTCATAGCTCTTACGATGTGCTTAATGCCATAGGTCAAAACATGATAGTTAAACCAGGGTATTAAGGAAGGTTAACAATACATGCTATCTGGATACTGATTAATGGAGGGTAGAGACATGCAAAGAATAAAAAAAAAAACTAGGGAGTAGCTAGGTACAAACTATCTAACTTAGCAAACTTAAATGATAACCATTACAACACAAATGTGTGGGACACAGCGACACCCCTGTCATCTAGGTTTATATATTTAGCCAGTCAAATAGGGTTGAGCACCAGACCAGGAAATGCTGCCATAAAGATGGACCAGGAACAGAACATTATGGAAAGGTAAGTGTACAATTTTCTGTTTTTTAAGAAAGTACACTTACCTTGCCTATTTATACTACCTTCCAAATGCATCCTGACCACCAGACCTCGGATTCAGGCAGTGCCCACCCAAAATGGAAAGTGGAAATCTTCCCAGGCCTCCTCTCAACTGTGTCGTAGTACCTATAAAAGCTGAAGAGGAGTTTCCTCAAGTCTGTGCACTACTCTGCATCTACTCTGCGATTTATTTTCCTGACCTCTTGAATATGAGTATTGACAGTTTGTATGCGTAGACAAGATCCCCTGGTCTGGTGGGACCCCAGAACAGGTGGGCCTAAAGAGTTGTGTGCTCTTTTTATAAGAAACATTTATGATTGTATTATTCATCCTGTAAGTGTTCACTGAGAGCTTTGACTGCAGTTTTAGGTGGAGGTTCACTTTAAAAAAGAACATGGTTAGCACAAGTTCTACCTTTTGATTATGAAGGCATGCAGAGATTTGCTCTGCCTTAGCCGCATATTGCTCAGTCATCCAGAAAACATATTTGGTCTAGCTGAATTTGTCTGCAATTTTTTATATAATTACTTTTTTACTCTGTTCTCAACCTTACATGTGTCACACTATTTTTTAAATATCTCTTTAACCCTATTTACTCTCCATCAGTCTTTTCTTTATACTATCTGTATATCTTTAGCAATATCTGGTAAATAATTTTAAAAAACTACAGAAGGAAAAGGAGGAGAAAATCCCGTAGAGATGAAAGAAGGTTTTAGTTTCCATGGTTACATCTTTCCTGGGGCATGCAGGCTTTATTTTAGCTCTAAGCAGCAGGGTATAGGAACACAGGGGCAGAGAATCACAGAAAAGCTCTCTGGCTTCTGACAGTGCTCTTGAATTGCTTTATACCCCCATTTGCTGCAAAACAGTTTTAGAAAATATTTAGTGATACCGTCTCATTGTGTACTGATGTCAGCTGAACACTTTGCGTTTTAAATGCACACGGCATCATAAAATGCCCATGTATATCATTTATTATACTTAGAAGCAATAGCTATTAGGCATATAGTAACAAATGATTGATAGCATTAAAAACTATAAACTGGAACCAATGGCTATATGTAGCCGTTGCATTACTGCCACATTAGGTACCATTTATAACAATCTGGTCTCTGTTATTTTAAATCATATAACTTCATCCAACAATGCAGTATATTATTTCAATATATCTTAAATGTAAAGAGTGTGTGCACTTTTGTGTGGTTTGTGTTTCTGGTAGAGAGATGCATTAGACTGTATCTTTTTTTCCATGGACAGGACAGATCCTAACTGCTATATAAAGAGAAACTAAACTTGCTTTGTTAGAGAAAGGTCTTTTGTGATTGGTTCAATATTTCCTGTAAATCATTGTGATATTCAACCTCTGTTGAATATTCGAATCTTATTCAGATCTTACTGTTTGAAATGAGGAAACTTTAGTAGTTTTCAGAAATAAAAAATGCAATGCTAATACTGTGCAGTTTTTTGTGCTTAACTGTTTATTTCAATTTAGGACAGGGGTGTCAAACTCTGGCCCCCGGGCAAAATCTGGCCTGCAAGGTCCAAACAATTCCTATAATGAATGACATCTGGCCCGCCCGCTACGTATTGCAGCGAGTGATGCCGCTACTACAATTCCCGGCATCACTCGGTGGCCCCGCATCAAATATGAAGGCAAATAACACACCCCCAACACACATTTTTGTGGACCATAAAAACAAAAGTGATTGGTTAAACTGAAAAATGGTTTTCCTTTTTCCTAACATTAGCTTTTCAAAACAACAGATAAATAATTTACAGACTAGATGAAAAGTTTAGTGCAAAATAACACTTCTTAATAATTTAATAATTCAATTTTATAGAGGTGTTTATATCCAACTAAAAAGAGGGACAGATGTGAAAAAGAGACTTGGTTCTGAAAGAGGGTCAGTCGCTCCGAAGCAGGAAGAATTTGGAAGAAAAAAACTTGATTACTTGCATGCTTGCTATTGTGCCATTTAGCTACCTAATTTCCAGGGTTTTCACTCAGGGTAGGTAAAGCAGCGTTAATAATGATAAATGAAGCCTTACCTTACCCGCCTGCATTCTCCTCCGTTCTGCTTTAGCGATCGCATGGCTCTTGTCTTCCTGTCTTCCCCCTGCAACAGCGTCTCTGTACTGATGAGTCACCGGAGGAGTTCCGGGTGACGTCCATGAGGGTGTTGCCGGTGAGCGTGGCCAGCGGGAAATTCAAATTTTTTGTTTTGGATTCAATACAAATAACTGTATTGAATCCAATACAAAGTAGCCAGTATCTTTTTGACTGTTGGAGTGAGAGATACACTGTTACAGTGAACTGCCTACCTGCCAATACATTTGATTACTGACCTCTGCCTGATCTTTTGACCATTTCTCTGCCTGACGCCTGCCCTGACCTCTGCCTGGAATCTGACATCTCTGCCTCCCGCCTGCCCTGACCTCTGCCTGGATTCTGACGTTTTTGCCTGCTGCCAGCCCTGACCTCCGCCATGGCATCCAAAAGGCGTCTCTCAAGTCAAGCTGCAAATGAACAACTTGCAGACAGCAAGAGCGACTTGGAATCGAAAGTAGAGTCAAGTGACAGTGATTACCCTGGAAACCTGTCATCGGACACAGAAAGTGACAGCGATTCGGACACTGAGGTTAGTGACATCCTAAGCGTGATGACACCGGGAATAAAATAGGAAAGGAAACCCAGTTCTACTGCCCGGATTGTGATGTTGGACTCTGTGCTGTCCCTTGTTTTAAGATATATATCACACCCGGGATGTTTATTAGTTGTTTATTAGTTTATGAGAAAAATCATAAAAACCTCAGATTTTTGTGTTTTTTATTTATGGTTTATTATTAAATTTAATATTATTATTATGACATGATTTTGTGTTTCAAACTTTATTTTACTCAGATTCTTGTTTGGACATATTCTGGTGAGTTATTCCTGAGAATTACAGGCCTACAGTGAAAAAAAAATTTCAAGAAATTCATAAATTTCATGAAATTCATGAATCCAGAAAGAAATGAACCGCTAGGGAGGTTAATAAAATGCATGAAAACCTGTGACTACAGTTTGGATTTTATTTTTCTTCTTTAAATTTGTTTTACCATATCCTCTATCCTTGTTACCTCTTGAGGAACCCTAGTTGAAAAATTATGCTCTATGTCAAAGGTTCCCAACAGGGGCGGTAACGCCCCCCGGTGGGCACTAAAGACGTGTAAGAGGGCATTTCTCATGCAAGGCAAATAAAGGGGGTGCTGAGGACCAGCCGCCGTACCCTTGGGCAATATATACGGAGATCCCACTCTCCGTGTTCTGTCCAGCTCTTCCTCCTCTGCTTTATCCATTGCTCTGGCTGTGGATCATTGAGCTACGCAGCATTTGCATTTGGGCGGCTTAATAGTGCGCTGTCATCAGTGGGGGCAGGATAGACAGGTGTTCAATGAAATATTCCTATCTTCCGAATGCGTACTGGCAGAATTACAACCAACCGTAATCCACTATACAGTGGTACTTTGGTATAAGTCCAACTTGGTATAAGTCCTGTTTGGACACGAAAAATTTTGCTTGGTATACAACCTTTGCTCGCTATGCAACCTTTGTGCTAGAACTTGTATGGGTCAAAATGAGTCATAACACCGTGCACAACCCTTATTTACCTCTCTCGAGACAAAGCCACGACTGCCCGTGAGTGTCAGTACGCCAGTTGAAAAAAAAAAAGCGGTCATGCTCATCACAGTTTGAGTTGATCTTACTGTATATTACTGCCTCATCTAATTGGTTAACTATTGTTAGTGTTTGTATTCCCCTTTTGTGTGCTTTTTTTATTTTTTGTATATTTATACTTTTCTTTTATATATTTTGCGGTTTTAAACTTTGTACTCTGTATTTTGTATATCTTTGCACTTTCTGTATCATTTTGTTTGATTTACAATTGTTTACTGCTGTTGATACATCTTCCTAATCCCCCTCCCCCTTTTTATAAAACACGTAATAAATAATGTTTAAAAAAAACAAACAATTATGGCATGTACCTTGTGACCTACATATGATGTTATCTCAAAGAATATATCCTGTTTGTAGACCTTATTTATTAAATTGTTTTAAGTGATCTAACTTGCTGACTCAAAAAACGCTCATTCTTTTCACTCTATTCAAATGTGTTATTTAAGTTTTTTGTAAATTATTATTAGAGGTGTGGCACAAACAACAACCATTGGGACACTTGTTGTCAGCACATGACGGGAAATAACTAGCACGCCCATGGAGGGAAACTCAAAAATGCTTAACGCCCACAAGTAAATCAGTAGGCAGACCTTTTTTGACCATACCTTACAGCAGTTAAGGCTGCAGTAATGATATAATGTGTGACATAATCTCCTTGTAAATAGAATATTTCTCTTTATTTTGTGTATTTATTTATTTAGTTTTTTAGGCTGCAACTTCTACTGATTTATTAGCAGTAGAAAATGTGGCTTGGCAGTAGCGTACTACAATACTAAAGGCCTTGTATACCCCTTGTAAATCAAGTTTAGGGGGCATAATGCTCTGGTTTAACTTGGTAAAGATTTAGGAAGATGCGTAAAATCAGTCACCAGTGTTTTTTCTTTTGCAAACTTGGAAAACAGAAAATATGGGTCCAAATTGAGTTTGACTGGATTTTTCCAAGCAGCTGTTAGAAGATGCTCTTTGGATTTATAATATCAGGCAGTGCCTTACCGCAGAAGGGCGCGTGTGGCCTATACCCTCCAGCGGCTGCGCTCGCAGTAGCACAGGGATTCTATGCTCAGTGCTCTGAGGGTTGCAGCATCCTTCTTTCCCTGTAGCTACATTTTCCCTCTCGTCATCCCCTGCACTAAGGCTGCACAGCTGAGCAGAATTGGAACTGTGTTGTAGCTAATTAGCAGAGTGGTTCCTGTGTAATCCCATGCTGTCATTGGCTGATGGGGCTTTATAGCCTCTCTGCTTCCAGTCTTCTGTGCCTGGTATAGCGTTTAGCTGGGCTTATCTGTGCTGGAGAGATTCTGAGTATTTTTCTTTTGCTGACATTTGCCTCTTCCTGACAATCTGCTTGAACTCAGCCGGGACCGACCTTTTGCCTGTGACCCCGACTCTGCTTGTGCCTTTTCCTTTGTACCTTGTTTGGTGAATGATCCCCTGTGTTTGACTTTGGCTTGTTTCTGGATTCCCTGGTAATTCTGTACTGTGTATCGTTGGGCTCCTGGTCAGCTGCCACCCTATCCCCAGACACTATCCCTTGAACACTAAGCCCTGGGGGCAACCGAGTGCTGGGAAAGGCAAC
>NC_092865.1:73523644-73528876 GCF_032062135.1 Pyxicephalus adspersus | reverse complement strand
CAGACTATGGATCCTGCTGTGACGGTCTCTCCTGTGAAACCCAGGATTCCTCTTCCAGAAAATGTTTTATGCGAACGCCAATAATTTGCAATTTTCATCAATGCATGCAAGCTATACTTTCAGCTGTGGCCACTCTTATCTGGCACAGAATCTCAGAGAGATGTCCTAGTCAGCTCCCTACTCCAGGGTGATTCCCCGACTTGGGCCTTCAATCTTCCTCAAGGGGACCCACCCCTCTCTTCAGTGGATGCATTTCTCAAGGCCATACGGATTCTGTATGCTGACCCTGACCTGGCTTCAACTGCATTGGCAAAACTCTGTAGCCTTCTACAGGGCCTCAGGACAGTCGAGGAGTATGCAGCAGAGTTTCGCGGCTTGGCCGTTAGTTCACAGTAGAATGATCCTGCACTCTGCAGTCATTTTTGCCTGGGTCTGTCCAATCCATTGCCAAATTCTTTGGATGAGATTCTCCAAATGGCCAGCAGGGTTGACTGCAGGGTTCGTGAGCGTCACAAGAAAAGACTGTTTATATATGCTACACCCTCAGGACCCCGACCATCTCTAAGCCCAGTCCTCTTTCATCCCTGGCAGAGGAGCGAATGCAGCTGGGCTCCTGCAGGCTGTCTGTCACAGAAGAGTTAAGGAGAAAGTCCCAAGGGCTCTATCTGTATTGAGGAGAACGTGGGCACTTTGTGCAATTCTGTCCTCAGAAGAAGCCAGGGAAGCTTCAATGCCTAGGTGGGCCCCTTGATACCCACCTAGGCAAACAGGTATTTCCAGATGTCCTACCTCTCAGCCTCTCTGAAGCGAGACTTTTTTCTGCTTCTATTCCTGAATCTATGAACTCTAGTAAAACCCTCTGCATAGCTCCAACTAAAACCCTCCAGCCACCGCACACTCCTTACAAACCTCTGTCTTGAGTCCCACAAAATTTAAAGCGGGCTTCCGGGTGTCAGACAGGGATGATAAGTGGTAATACTGAAAAACTGCTGGTGGAGGGTCCAGAGGCCCCCCTCAGAAGGGGGGTGATAAGAGATGCTCTTTGGGCCTACATTATCAGGCGGTGATTCCCCACCGCAGAAGGGCTCCGGTGGCCTATTCCCTCCCGCAGCCCCCTCTATCTCGTTTGGTTGACAAACCTTGTGGCAACCGAATGCAACCAGTCACCTGAGGGAGCTGCTATAGGTGAAGACTGCGCTGTTAGATTAGGGGACTGGTGGGGAGAATACTGGTACTGACCAGGGCCTTACAGCCGCTCTAGTAGTAACAATATTGGGCAGTTTTTTGTCTTTTATTTTGTGGCCCTGCAAACCCATGTAGTGTTGGTCGAAGAGCTCACCATTCGATTTGACCTCTATTCGGTCGAATAATGCTAATTATTCGGGTGATCGACCGTCAAATTCGAACTCCATTAAAGTCAATGGGGGTAAAATTTGGGTCGTTTGTCGGGACGGTGTAGAGCTTCTAAAGCCTAAAAATACATTTAAAAAGACATATCAATGGCATCTAAAGTCAGGTACTGGGCAGACGGCAGCATCATTTACAGCAGGAGAAGGAGGCGGTGGGCTCTGAGATGGAAAGTGGACGGCATTATTGTCTGGCATCTAAAGTCAGGTACTGGGCAGGCAGCAGCATCATTTACAGCAGGAGGAGGAGGCCGTGGGCTCTGAGACGGATCGTGGACTGCATTAGTATCTTGCATCTAGGGTTGGGTACTGGGAAGGCGGCAGCAGTAACAGGCAGTAGGAGGCAGTGGGCCCTGTTAGGGAGCGTGGACCGCATTGGAGGTTGAGGCCATCACCTCTATGGACAGTGTAGAAGCTATAGCTAATTGAGACATAAATGGATTAAGGAAAATCAAACTTTCAATACCTACTATCTTGTGAAGCCACATAAAAGGGAACAGGATCCATGGGCAAATACATACATTTTTTATCATTTGTGGATATTGGTGGCAGGTTTGGTGGTGGAAGGGAGATATATTTGCCCAGGATTCCTCTCCTCTGTGAGTTCTGCTGAGAGACACAGACAGGTGGTCTGTGTGAGTGAGCTCTGCTTAGAGACACAGACAGGTCGTCTTTGTGAGTGAGCTCTGCTTTGAGACACAGACAGGTGGTCTGTGTGAGTGAGTTCAAGTTGGTCTGTGAATGAGCTCAAAAGTTAGTAAAAGGTTGCTGAAAGCTTGGATTTTAGCTGACAGGGAGAAGCCCTCCAGCTGATAGACAGGAACGTCTTATGTTTAGTAAGTGCCGGACAGTCAAGGTTTTCTTTTGCTGTTTAGTTATTTTATCTGCAACCTTCAATAAACCTGGCTACAGGTCAGCTTATCACTTATACCACGATGTGTGATCTGAATTGGATGAACCAGACAAGTGTCCTTTGACCCCAGCAAAGGCGATTCTGAGTGTAACCCCCTCACAATATCTAGCAAGTGCTATCACAGCTAAATATCTGTATTTGTTTCACATACATACATACATTTCTATGGGTTTTAGGATACATACCATGTGCTATCAGAATAAAATATCTGTATTTTTTGGAGAAAAATATATAGTTTTTTATGGCCTTTTGGATAGATACCAACTACCAAGTGCTATCACCTCCTCCCTAAATCATTCCCCCCCACGTGCAACACCAACACATTTGGACTCCTATCCCACTGCAAATACTGACAAACTTCTGCCAGCAGCCTACTCCATTGCATCCCGGGTACTCCAATCCACCGAATTACAACTTCGGCATGAGGGAAACCCAGCTGCCGCCCATCCGGCCGTAATGCTGCTCTTCTGGCCCCTTGGCTCACATAGGAGTGCCTGATGATCCAAACAAGACCCTGGGAAGCACCTAAAACAGAATAACAAAATTATGCACAACAAGATACCAGCCATCCCTTATGAACCCCCCCCCAGGCCCATCACAGCATATGAGGCCGCACGTATGACCTAAAACGATGAGATTCCCAGCGACCAATGCGCTGAATAACCTCCTCCCCAACGCCCCACCGAGCTGCCTCCGTAGCTGGCCCTATTCTGAACGAATGTGAGGAAAATTTTCCTGCCTCCACCCCTCTAAACATCTTCGAAAAACTGCCACAAACTGATATCTCGATAAAGCCAAACCATCAACATGCACCAACACCCCCCCCCAGGCCTAATCGCCAAAAACTCCCTCACAGCGTCCACCGGACAAACCAAACCCCCACCCAAAATCTTTAAAACAATATCCACCCCCCTGGTCTGTTTTTGACCTGGCCAGGCAAATCCTAATTTGCTCGCCGTCACACTCCACATCACTCACCTGGATCCCTCCAGGCTTCTTTATTGCCTGGCTGACAAGCTCCCCAATTCTAAAAGCCCCAAAAAAGGCTAAAACGAATGCTACTCAGAACAACGCCCTCTCATAACTATTACTACAGATCCCCTTTAACCTCTTCACCAATGCTATCAATAAGGGGAACGAAACCGGCCTTCTCCCATCCATTCTTACTCTCCCCTTCCTAAACCCCTTCACCGCCTGTCGCACTAAAACCTCCTATCTCAAATCCTTCAACCCCATTAATTTGAACAGGAAGACTAAGCCCGCTAATTTTTTTTTCATAACAGCCACGGACAACCCCCTCTCAAAACAGCAACACAAAAAATAAATCAGCACCCCTTAAAATCCTCTTCTGACTCGGCCCCCCCGCATTCCTCACAGAAAACCCACCATTCTTTCCAAACCGCCGAATACGCCAACCACGTAGCCAAACTCACTGAATGCCGAATCATACCTGCCACGATGCCAAGGGGATCTTCCACAGTTCCTGAGGGCACGGGACACCTTGTTGCTCCGCCCCTGGGACCAGCTGCCGGAACCGCTTCCACTGAAACCGAGACAGAGAGTCAGCTATATTGTTAACAGTACCAGTGATATGCACAGCAGCCACCTCAATGTTCCAGCGAAGGCAGCAAAAAACTGGCCCTACAGATGCTGAATGGGCATTCACCGCCTGAACCACACCCAGATTGTCACAGCAGAACCTTATCTGTTTATTTGCAAGCTCCCTACCCCACAACTTCAGCGCTACTACAATGGGGAACAGTTCCAAGACCGCCAAATTTGCCAACAAACCAGCCTCCCTCCACGACTCAGGCCAAGGTTCAGCACTTCATTTTTCCTGCCAAAATGCCCCGTACCCAGATGCTCCTGCCACATCTGTAAATAACTCCAGGTCTGAATTCCAAACCGGCCCCATTACCAAACTGACCTCCCGTTGTACTCGTTCAAAAATTTCCTCCAAAGCTCTAAATCCTCCCTCAAGTCCTTGCTCAGACGAATAAAATGCCCTGGGCAACTTACCCCAGCTGTAGCCGCCGCCAATCTCCTTGCAAATATCCGCCCCATAGGCATGATCAGGCAGGCAACATTTACCTTACCCAGGAGTGACTGCAAGTCCCTCAATGTAAGTTTTGTTCTGTCCACTGCCCCTGCCACATCAATCCGTAATGCCTCCAACTTGTCTCCTGGCAATCGACACTCCATTGCCGCGGTGTCAATTGTGATCCCCAGAAAAACCAACCCTGTCGTCGGGCCCTCCGATTTATCTTTTGCCAAGGGCACACCGAACTTATCCGCCAAGAAAACGAATGTCGCCACCAACACCCTACACAACGCCTACTCAGGTGGCCCGATGAAAAGAAAATCGTTCAGGTAATGAATGACCGAATCTACCCTGGCTACCTCCCGCACTGTCTATTCCAAAAACAAACTAAAAGTTTCGAACAGCGCACAGGACAAAAAGCACCCCATCGGCAAACTACGGTCCACATAGAATGCTCCTTCCCACGTGCAACCCAAAAAACCCTGACTATCCGGGTGCACCGGTAATACCAGAAAGGCCACCTCTATGTCTGCCTTTGCCAACAGGGCTCCTCTGCCATACTTAGGCACCCATTTCAGTGGGCTGTCGAACAACGTATAGGATATGGAACAAAGCCGGGGGTCAATCACTGAAGCACCGTCCAGGAAAGACAAATGGTGAATGAGACGAAATTTGTTTGGCTCCTTCTTGGGCACCACCCCTAAAGGAGAAATCACCAAGTCCTCCACCGGTAGCGCTGTGAAGGGCCCCCCATCCTGCCCAATCGCACCTCCTTCCTCAATTTTTCTCCTACAACCTCTGGGTGTAATCTTGCTGACTTCAAATTCCTTGCCACTGGGGGGAGCTCCTTCAATGAGCAAGGAATCCGAAAA
>NC_092865.1:73522188-73522709 GCF_032062135.1 Pyxicephalus adspersus | reverse complement strand
AAGGAGGAGACACGCGCTGCAGCCAGGAGGAGAAGAGAGAAGAGGAGAAGCGCGCCGGATCGCGGTATCGGGTGAGTACCGGTATGTTCTTTTAACTATTTTTAAAACTGTATTCGCCGTATAAGACGCACCCACTTTTCCCCCCCAGTTTTGGGGAAGAAAAAGTGCGTCTTATACGGCTAAAAATACGGTACCTAGGAAAGGCCACATTGGACCTACCTTCACCGGCGTCATCCCTCTTTCCATCGGCGTCCGACCCCCTTCCATAGCCGGCTCGAAAACAGCGGGCTGCTCCATGCATGCCCCCGCATTTTGCACATTCATGCTTAAAACGGCAGGCCTGGCCGAACCTGCAGCCCCCTTCATTAAATGGCCAACACACCCTTTTTCTTGCGGAAGGCCTTATGGACCACCACCCCCCCCCCTAAAAAGGGCTGCACGGCCCTGCTCCTCCCTGGCGTCATCAGCTTCATCCACAATCCAATGTCCTTGTGGTCCCACCGAATCGAGGAACTAAAAGC
>NC_092865.1:73508463-73521129 GCF_032062135.1 Pyxicephalus adspersus | reverse complement strand
CTGAAGACCCTGGAGGGTCCCTAATGGGGCTCCTAGTGCGGCGGCGAGCCCTAGGGGGTTTTGGAGTCAGGCACACCAGGAGGGGCTAACTGAGGTTTACCTGTCACATGTTGAAACATGTTAGTATTTGATAATAGATATGAGTCCCAAGGTACCCAGATTGCCCTGAATTTATCATATCTATCATTAATCCTGGCCGTAAGAAGTTCCATAAGTTGAACTTCCCTGATTCTAGCATATAGATCCATTAAGCCGGGAGGTGAGGTAGATTTTCATTGTCTAGGAATAAGGCACCTGGGTGCAGTGAGGACCTGACATGTCAACTTCCTATTTAGTTTAGATAAAGTGGAAAAAGGAAGACCTAACAGATGAGTAACTACATCCATCGATACTTGTACCTCCAGAATCTCTGAGAGAAGAGAATAATTTTTTTCCAATAGGGCTGTATTAGCGAACAGGACCAGAAGATATGATAGAGAGTACCAATTTCCATACCACATCGCCAACATATATTGCTTGTATTAGGAAAAATCATATGCAGTTTATTTGGGGTATAATACCACCTCATAAGCCTTGTAAGCATTTTCTTTAAACACTGTGCATATTGAGCTCTTACGTGCACTGTCCCAAATGATTTTCCAGAGTTCAAGAGGAAGTTCCCTGCTCAGGGTTGCTTCCCATTTAAGCATATAACCATGTTTGACAAAGGGGCTTGCTGGTTCAGTATTCAATATCAGATAGATGCCAGAGATCAGCTCCCTCTGGGAGGGTCCCCCTGCACATAATTTTTCAAATTCCGTCATATGAGAAAATGACGCATTTTTAGCAATAGAGTGGGCATAATGCCGTATTTGAAGGTACACCTAAAAACAAGTACGAGGTATCTCAGACCTGTTATTCAGCTCCTGAAATGACATAAAAATAAATAAATAAACATCTGGTACAAAGGTTCACAATATGGCGAAAGATGTTTGGCCCGCCAAGGTTGAACCATTGAGCTCGATAGACTATCTGGCAGGTGTGGAATAATAAGGGGGGAGCAGGCATCCCTGCCTAGTGCCATTTTGAATTGCAATTTTAGGGGAATTTGCATGGATACCTCCGGCGAAGGAGATGTATAAAGTGCTACGATGGCAGTGAAAAAGGGGCCAGTGAGACCTATCCACTGTAGGACTTGCATAAGAAAGGGCAAGCTGAGTCGATTGAATGCCTTTTCGGCACCTATGCTCAAAAGTACTGCCCCTTGGTCAAGCTTATTCAGGGCATCAATAATATTGATTGTATGCCTAGTGTTATCACCAGCTTGGCGAGAGGTTATAAAGCCAACCTGATCCTTGGAGATAATTCCAGGTAAATACATCCCCAGTCTAGTAGCCAAAATTCTAGTAAAAAATTTCAAATCGTATTTTAAAAGGGCAATAGGGCGGTAGCTGGAAGGACACTAAGGGTCTTTACCAGGTTTGGGGAATACGAATGTTGCATAGTTTGGGGAATCGGTGCCCCTCTAGGAAATCATTAAAAAGAAGAGTTAAGTATGGTACCAATATATCAGCAAAAGTTTTTTAATAAAGATATGGGGGACCATCAGGACCCGGAGCCTTCCTCAGAGGCGGGGCCTTAATTGTGGCCGCTATTTCTTCAGATAATATGGGCTCATTAAGTTTTCCAATACCTGACTCCTCTAGAGTTGGAAAAGCACAGCGGGCCAGGTAAGTGGAGATGCGTGATCTAAGGGCAGCCTAGTCACCAGTCTGTGAATCATGTACTGTCTCATATAGGGAGGAGTAATAGTCTCCAAAGATTCCCACCATAGTTTCTGGATCGTACTGAAGGGTACCACTGGCATCCTTTAATGCCATGGGGGTCGCCTTGGCAGTCTGATCCCGAATTTGGGGAGCTAATAGGGAATCAGCCTTGTTACCCTTATCATAGTAACGTTGTCGGAGATACATCAACGACTTCTCCACCTTACCTCTGGCTAGCTCCTTGAGCTTATTTCTAAGGTCTACCACTTTACGAAGTAAGGAAACAGAGGGGTTAGCATATAGTAATCATTCAAGTTGCCCCAGGGAGGACTCGAATTGTGTGCGAAGGGCCAGAGTGTCTCTTTTAAGCTTAGCTGATTCCGCTATACAGTGACCCCTAAAAACCGCCTTATAGGCTTCCCACAAAGTGGAAGTTTGTGCCACCCATTGATAATTTTCATTAAAATAAGCATCCAGTACAGCTTCCAGAGCCATTTTAGTGGGGGGTATTTAAGCAGAAAATCATTAAGTTTCCAGTGGCAATTCTGTATTGGGATGGTACCTAATTTCACCTCCAGTATCACAGGGGCATGATCGGACCACGTAAATGGGCCTATTTCAAAAAAAGTAGAAGACGTGGAGATATCCACAAAAAAATAATTAAGCCTAGAGTGTGTGCAATGAGGATTAGAATAATCTAATAAAAAAAGATGTCTAAAAAAACAGTGTACTGGGATATGGCAGGGGGTCTAGCCGTAGCAGACAATGAAAGTCTGTCCGACTGAGGGGTATGGGGCAAATTAAAATCTTCTGCAATAAGCATATGATTGTGTTACAATGAGGCTGCGATGCCGAAAACCTTTTAAATAAATTTTACTTGTGCTGTGTTAGGCACATATATATTACATAGCGCAACCTCTTTTGCATCGTTAACATAACGTCCCTCTGGGTCCAAAATTGACCGAATGATTGTTAAAGTAGTATGAGCATGAATGAGTATATCTACCCCTGCTGATTTTTTATTTTTGCTTGGAGCAGAAAACACAGTCGGATATTGCCGTCTAGCAAAATTAAAAGTGTTTCCTGTAAAAAGGCAATATCTGCCCTTTGGCGTTTTAATGCCTGTAGGGCCAGTTTGCGTTTAGAAGTGGAGTTCAAACCTTTACCATTAAGCGATACCAGTTTAACCATGAGGTACTATTAAAAAGAAATATTGCATAATGAATGCCATACATTGATCATAAATGAACCTGAGCATCTTCCAGAGACATATAAATAAAGAGAGGAGAAAAATTAGTACTAAGAACCGGGCAAAATAAAGTAAAGTAGCATATGACATGACCAAAAATCAGAATCACCAAACCTAAAGCTTGGGGACGTGTTAGAGAGTCAGAGGCACAGCAAGGAACCCCATCAAATAAAAGGATGTAGGAGTCCACTTGATGTGTTCAAGACGGTTAAGAATGCATAGGGTTAGAACGCAAGGGGTTGTTCACCAGTGCGGGGGAGCCATTGAGAGGAGATCACATAAACTGGGAGAGGATCCCATCTTGGAAGCAAAGGACGAGGTAGGCCAAGGTCTGTAAAGAATTGTGAAAGCTCTTCAGGATATTTAAGAATACCTGATCTGCCATCCAAGCAGGTCGTCAGATTAAAGGGGTACCCCCAGCGATAGGGAATGGAGCAATCTCGTAAAGCTGTCAGCAGTGGTTGAAGAGCACGGCGGTGCTGGAGGGTGGACCAGGAAACATCAGGGAAAATTTGTAGTTGCGCTCCATCAAACTCAATAGTTCTCATATTCCTGGCTGCCTGCATTATTTCTTCTTTCAAGGATAGTCCTGAAGGCTACAGATAACATCTCTTGGTCTTAAGGGGGGACCTGGTGGCCGTAAGGCTCTGTGTACCCTGTAAAAACTGTAAAGTATCAGCATGAGGGCGGTCTAAGATACCATTAAAGACTGCTTGTATCACTAGAGTAAGGTCAGCCTGTTTGAGTGGCTTTTGGAAGGCCACGTACTCGTATATTGTTGCGTCTGGAGCTATTTTCAAGGTCCTCCAATTGAAGCTTGAGATCTCTAATAGCAACAGCTAGGGAGGAGGCCTGTTCCTGAAGTTGTGAGACTTGGGTTTTCGTATCTTGTAAGTCATCATCAACAGAATCCACTCTGCCTGCTAGATTTTGAAGGTCCGTGCACAGAATGTGAATTTCTGCTCCGAAGGCTTCTTTAACCTCTTGAACTAGAAGGCGAAAGTCCTCTTTAGTGGGGAGGTGTTGCACATATGCTTGCCAAGAATCAGCATTAATAGGCAGAGTGGGCTGAGGGTCGGCTGGTTGCGGGAGTGAGGGGCCTAAGGAGGCTATATTTTGGCCAGACAAGGAAGTCATATTCATAGTGACTCCACAACCTGTGTGTACTTGAGCAAGGGTGGCAGGTAACCCCAATCTTACCCCTGTAGGGGAGCTAGCCAAAACACAATCAGAGAAGGTCCCCTGTGAGAACTCACCCTAGGTGCCGGTGTGGGGGGTCCCTCTGTATGTTCAGCACGTCCCAAGATTGCAGCAGCATAAGTATGCTGAGGCAAGGGGGTGATACATGAAGAGCCCCCATCAGTATTGGTGGTGGGCAGTCATCCAGAGTCACAGGATGTGTATGCCAAGTAGCACCAGCAGCGTGTCCAGGCTCATCCAGGAAGTTAGGGGAAACCCCCCTGTAGATCCTGCTGGGTGAGCTGGGGATTAAAATCCCCTGAAGAAACAGGAGCAGCAGAGACTTCCTGAGCCCGTTCTCCCTGCGGGGAAGGCATCTGTGCAGGAGCCTGATCTGGAGACGGGTGGGGAAGAGCCAGCTGCCGGCGGAGGCGCCACGTGGACCGACGCAATCTTAGCTCCCTGAGTCACACCAGCATGCTCAGGGGCTAAAAAGGTCTTGACCATGGATTTGGAGGACGGAGTAGTAGGCCTCATGTTCACAGAAGCCGCGGAGACTTCGTTGTTTGGTCATGGTGAGTGATGTAATGCCCGGGATGATGAACTATGATGCAGGCTGGAACAGAGCTCAGCTCTCACGCGTCTATGCAGGTCCCCGCCCAGGCCACGCCCCTCCCTGGCTGTTTATATTGATAGATTGCAAGTAGTATCAGAATATACCAAATGGCATCTTATCACGTGTTCCCTTTGTCCACATCCGTAAACCCTGGACACACTGTTTGCACACCTTATGAGGGGCCCAAGACTTATCCTGATCACCAAGTTTAACTTTGAAATATGCCAAATACGCTTGCTCTACAAATGTGCTGATGATCGCCGAGTTACTGAGAATGGTGAAACTGCCACAGATATAACAAAATGAATCAGGGTTGTTTAGGCACTTACGACGAGAAACAGCAGAGCCAGACATGATCAGAAAAAAAGGAAATATGTGTGTAAGTAGAAAAATAAATTTTGCCTCTTCACTATGCAGTGAATAAGCGCAGTGCACAACCTCTGACCACACTGTCTTGCGAGTAAATGAATAGCCTATACAAATCCACGCTACAGTAATCCCATTATTTTAAGACAAAAAACCTGATGTGATAGAAGAAAACTAACTGCACTTTCAGAATTCAGTGTAAATAAGTCTAAAATTGAAGTCAACAAAAACATTGTTCAAAATTGTTCCCTAGTGTAATAAATAAATAAATATTACAGTAAGTCTAATATATGTGGATAAATTCTTGTATATGATTTTTTTTTTAAGTTGTATGCTATGTCACATATTTATGTCCTTTTTAAATTTTGTAAAAAAAAAATATTTTTGATTTTAAATGTATGTGCTTTATGTGCTCTTGCAGAAGAGTGCGGTTGGCCTTTTCCCTTCAGTGGAGGCTCTCGCAGCAGCAGAGGAGTTCTAGGGTTTAGTGCTCTACAGTGTGAAGCATCTCTGTCTCTCTTTAGTTGTGTTTTTCCTCTCGGCATCCCCTGCACTGAGACTGCACAGCTGAGGGGGATTTGGAGCTGTGCTGCAGCTGATTAGCAGAGTGCTTCCTGTGCAATGCCATGCTGTCATTGGCTGCTGGGTCTTTATAGCCTCCCTGATGGCCTTAGTGCCTGTTGTAGTGTTTAGCTAGGCTAATCTGTGTTGGAGAGATTTTTGTGTGATTTTCTGTTGCTGTCTATTGCCTCTTCCCTGACTTATCGTACGCAGCCTTGATCAACCTCTGCCTGTGGCCCCAACTCTGTTTTCCCCTACTCCCTCTGTACCTCGTTCAGTGGACTGATCACCCGTGTATGACTTTAGCTTTCTATGTTGGATTGCCTGGTAGTTCTTTTTATCTGTGGGGTAACCTGGGGGCAACCATGTCCTGGGAGACGCAACCAGTCTCCCGAGGCTGAGCAGGGGCTTACGGTGAAGATTGTGGTGTTAGATTGGGGGACTGCCCTCTGGGAAATACTGGTGCTAACCAGGGCCTTACACTTCAATTTTAAGAACATTGTTGAGTAAGCTAGAGGTGTGCACACCCCCTTATCTTCAGGAAGTTTTTATAATTTACTTTTATGGAGTTAGGTGAGGACTGATTACAGATGAGAGGACTGATTACAGATGAGAGTTTTTTGTAAATAAAAGCCGGAAGTCTCAATCTTGAATGGTATAGAAAGTGTCTGCCATTCTCCTTATAACCTGTAAGGCTGAAGACTATTCAGGAATGGCTGGAGAATTGCATGCTTTGAGGGTAGATGCTAGCTCAATAGAACTTGGTATTGGTATTTGATACCTGTATGAATGATGTAGACTAAAGCTTGTCTAAGACGGACTGGACCACATATGCCTGTGTGGACAGTAGATTTAAGTGTCAGAAGAAGAAGAAATCTGAAATGGGATGTGTCAACTCCAAGGCAACCTTTGCAGAAAAATTTCCTAAAAAGTAATAATAAATAATAATTAAGCATGTTATATGTGTTCCTAATTAGGATATTGCAAACTGTCCAAATTATAGTGAGATTAAACAAACTGTGAAAACACTAATACATTTAAAGTTAATAAAATTAAAAGAGAAAAGTGAAGATGTGATAAAATTAAAAGAATCAGGATGATTAGTTCTCATATTCAGTCAAGGGCCCAAATTCATCAAGCAGAATCGGACACACGTGCCTTTAGTATGTGCTGCACATTTACAAATAGCTACTTTCCTTGGCAATTGAACAGCATCAAGTAATTGCAGTATTAAGTCTTTATGGTTAATAGCTTTACCCGTAGAGGTAATCATGCCTCTAGTTTTCCATTGTTGAGCAAAAACATGTACTGTTGAAAAAGCATATTGGCTATCTGTAAATATATTGACTGTTTTATTTGCTGCTAATTCACTTGCTCTAGTTAAGGCTACCAATTCAGCTGCGTGTGCAGAGAAATTATGTGGTAATGCTTTGGCTTCAGGTATTTCATCATTAGTAAGCACAGCATAACCTGTCTGATTAGTTCCTGTCTTGTCGTTCTTACAAGAGCAATCAACATAATAAGTTACATCTGGTTTGTCATAGGAAGGATCCTATGCTCAATTTCCTCAAGGCAGTCGTGTGGTTGACCGTCCGTTGGGATTGGTAACAATGTGGATGGGTTGAATGTGGTACATCTTTCATTAGTTAGGTGTGGTTGGCTTAGCAGTACTGTCATACAGGACAGATGTCTAGCTGGTGACAAATAAACTATTTTATCCTGCAGCAGGATCAGAGATACTGCATGAGGGACTCGTAGAGTCAGAGGGTGGAATAGGACCACTGAAGCTAAGGGCTGTACTGCTAAGGCTGCCACCACCACAGCCTTTCCTGAATGAGGAAGGCTTCTAGCCACAGGATCCAGCTGTGTAGAATAAAAAGCTATTCGTCTGTGTTACTTGCTATGCAGTTGGGTCAGCACAGAAGTCATATAACCATCCCTGCAATCTACAGTCGGAAATTTTAGCAGGGCTAGGGTATCCCGCTTACAACTTTCTAAATCTGGGGAAGCAAGCAGAATATCATCTACATACAACAATATTCAGCTACCATACGGTGGGTTGAACTGTGCCATATTGTTCCACATTTCTTGTGAAATTATTGTGGGACTTTCACAGTACCCCTGTATTGCACATTCTTTGAGCTTCTATGCCTTTTACAATGGGTATTGCTGCAATCCCCAGGGCACACATTAAATCTCCTCCTAAAAAATTAACTGGACATTTCTTTGAAATTACTATTTTACAGTCATATTTATTATTTGTGAGAGGGTCCCTTATTTGGATTTTGTGTGAAAGAGGTACCTTGTGGAGTCCTCCATCTGCCATTTTAACATAAATGTAGTCAGTGGACTCTGTTCCATCCGGAAGATCAAAAGGATAGGTTACTGTGCGGCAGGCTCCTGAATCACACAAAAAGGTAACTTCCTTCCCCTTAATTACTAAAGTAACTTCTGGGTGTAAATCAGCATTAAAAATTTCACCAAGGTGTTCTAAATTTATTATTTCATCTTCACTCTCTTTAGGTAATTTAATTGTCAGACTAATGTTTTTTAGGCTTTTGCAGACTGGTATATCTAGTCAGTCTTCATCTTTCTCATCTCTTTTTCTCTTCCTTTCTGCTTTTGCAGTCTCTTGCCATATGTCCTCTCTTACCACATTTAAAACACTCACCTCGCTCCTTCCTTCCCTCGTAATTTTTAATACGGGGGCTCCGGTCACCTTTCTTATCCCCTTTTCCTTTAGCACCTGCTTGTACCACATACACTTCAGATCCCTCATCTACAGTATAGACTTGAGTCTTCTTCTTTTTCTTACTATTGAAATGTCTTTCTGCATGTCCAGCATATTCAACCATTGGTTGCATCCTGCATGTCCTGTGATCTATCATGTGTTTTGTAATAAACTACTGATTGGATGACTACATCCTTTCAGGAAGGCATTTTTTAGTTGCTGTTCATATGGAGTGTTGTTATCCTGATTATCAGGCATGGGTATTCCACAGTGATTATTGAAAATGGTCCTACCTGACCAGCTAAAAGGTTTGGAACCTGAATCAGTGGAAACGTTTCTGCTTCTCCTGTATTTATTTTGGGTATGCTTTTTAAATATATTTTATAATATACTTAGGTTGGGATTAAGTGGGGCCGGAGGGGTTTCAAATTGTGGATTATTGAGGTGGCGATCCTAAATCCTCTGGTCTCCCATTAGGAGGAGGACGTGGCAGTGGCGAACTACACAGGGCCATATTGTCTTCCTCTTTATCCATGAATAAGGTTTTCTTACTCTGTCTACCTTTTCCCTTATTTTATTAAATCTGCGGTTTGCTTCTGCAACCCGCCTCTGAGCTTGTGGTATCCCTAATTTCTTCTGTTTTTTAACTCTGTTCCCTGCATCAATTTTTAAATTTCTTAATAATTTACAGCATGACTCCTTTTGTTTAGACTAACATCAAAATCATATTTGTTTCACCATAACTTTACAAATTTCACATTATCCTTACGAAGTTGTTTAATATATTCAAAATCTTCATTCTCTCCTTCACTTACACAACAACCCATAAAACATCCCACACAATCATTGCGAAATTTCACACAACAGTTTCCCATTTTATCAGATCTGTCCTCTATTGATCATGCACGGAGTTTGTTATACTGTCTTCCCACAATGACAGACCTAATATTATTCCGTTAACTCAAGAATTTCACAGTATATCATCACAATTGATCTCACTTACCTAAAAGGTCTTAGCCATAAAGAGTAATCCACCTGGTCTTAATTCTTGAGAAATAATATTACTTATTAGTCTTACCTTAACCTGACGTAGTTGTTGTTTAAGGAAAACCGTTTCTCAGCCGTGGACCAGACGACAACCGGCCTCTGTTTGACGACAATTCAGAGGACTTATTTCAGAAGAATCAAGGATTGTCGATTCTCCCCTGTACGGTCCAGTCCTCAGTCTCCTGATCCACGATGAGATTGGTTTCCGGCTCGAAGGACCAAATTGTGAAAGAATTCCACCGCTGGACAACTCACGTCAGGTTTAAGTCAAGACTTTCTTTACTCGCAGCGGGGAGACAAAAGCATTACATACAAGCAATGGCCTAGTTGATGATTTGTCCGAATTCCCTACTTGCAGTTACAATATTTATAGCCCTCTTGTCACATACTCTGTGGTTTTTCAGGTTGCCCACACACATATGTTCTTATTGACACAATATTGCTCAACCCCTCCTCTCACCTTTGTTCCTTGTGTGGTCAGCTAGTTCAGCTAGAATTTTGGCATTTTCTGTTCCAATCCCTGCATCATTTCTCTGGAATTGTACCCATTGCACTTGAAATTTGGGCATGTGACCAGGGTTCCACATAACCATGCCTGATGTTTAAATAGTAGTGCTTTTGGGCCCTGATAAGTCTGGACTAATGCAAATACCAATGAATTTCTTAAAAAATACTCCTGGGTAGGGGTTAGAATAAATATTGATGTGTAGTCAGCTGGAACAAAATTTGGCCTTACACTGTTAGATGTAGATTGTGGAACACAAATGGATAGACTAATCAATGATAAATTATTAAGTACTCACCATACATGTATCATTACATTTTGTATCCATTTCAGTGCCTGCAGATCAACTAATAGGGATGAGCAATTTTCTGGAACTTCTGATGGGTCTGCAAAATTTCGGCTAACTGATTTCGCGAAACCATCGGAAGATTGAAGAAAATCATTAGAATCCCCTGCGCTAGGGGTAATTAACCTCTAGTGCCACTAGTGCCCTGGGGATCGCAAACAGGAGGATTCCCAGGGCTGCAAGAATGATTGCAGCCCTGGCAATCCTCCTGTTTGCGATCCCCAGGCACTAGAGGTTAGTTAACCTCTAGTGCCGGGGATCGCAGTGGAACTGCAGATGAACTCTCAATGGAGTTTCTGTGGATGGAGTTCATCTGCAGATCAGTTCCCACGGTCACTGAGTTGATAAGTACAGCCCGGTGACCGTGGGAACTGAACTGCAGATAAACTCTCAATGAAGAAACTCCATTGAGAGTTCATCTGCATCCTCCTGTCTTCGATCCCCAGGCACTAGAGGTTAATATACCTCTGGTGCACCGGGATCGCAGTGGATTCTCAGGGCAATCATTAATGCAGCCCTGGGAATCCTGTTTGTGATTCCTGACACTAAAGGTTAAATGGGGACAAGTCTCCCTATTCAAAACCTCTAGTGCTCTCTGATTGGAAAGCTTTCCAGAGCCAATCAGAGAGCACTAAAGGTTTTG
This sequence comes from Pyxicephalus adspersus, assembly GCF_032062135.1. Classification (NCBI taxonomy): domain Eukaryota; kingdom Metazoa; phylum Chordata; class Amphibia; order Anura; family Pyxicephalidae; genus Pyxicephalus; species Pyxicephalus adspersus. Next base: position 73,510,141 of record NC_092865.1, on the reverse strand, counting down.
AATGGAGAGACTTGTCCCCATTTCTCGGGTAGTGCCGAGGATCGCACACTGAGCTGATCAATGAATGCAGCCAGCGCTTTTTTTTTTAATTCGAGCTCAATCAGCCAATTTACACAGACCATTCTCGCTTACAATTTCAGTAAGCAAGAACGTCCAAATTTAACGCAGATCGAGTTTTAAAAACTCGCTCATCCCTATCAACTATATAAAATAGTTTAAGGGAGGTAGATGTGAATTATGCACTAGTATAAGTAGACACATTTCCTGACAAGATGCTTGACCATTTAGTAGTGCATAGTTTTAGGGAAAAAAAATTTACGTTTTTATAAACTGTATACCCAGAGTGACCTATTTTTTATAGGTCAGGTTTTGAGAAAAAGACTGTAGCAGATTAAATATAAATCGATGATTTATCTTGCACCATTCTCAGAATTTAGGAAAAAGAGATGAATGTATGGTATGGTTTAAATAAATAAACGTATAAAAAGTAGACAAGAAAAGGTTTTTACTCTTTATACATGTTGGAAGTTCAATTTTAATGATTTGTCAGGGTGTTATCTTAATATGTATAACTCAGAGCATATCTAATGTATGTGCAAAAAATGTTTTCTTCTTTTCCAGATCCAGGTCAGATTCTTGGTACACATAGCCTCAAGCTAGGATAGTGGATTCTAGGAGAGACTAGGGTGAACAATGTTACAAAGTGTAGCCTTGAATCCCAAGATCTTTAAAATGGTCCTGACTATTTTCACAACTGGTAAACTGCAGGCAAAAGAGACTTAGCTACACCCAGCTGCTGCAAGAAAGTTTAACCACCTACAGAAGACAAGAAAACTTGTAATACTTGTGAGTACCAGCATAATGAAGACATTGAAAAAGAATATTTTATTGTATATTTGTAATAAGGTTAAGGATGAAAAAATGTCTACTAAAGGAAATATAACTATTTTTTTTGTTTTTGGTCAAAAAAATGCATGAGAACCAGAATTTGACTACTGTATTTTCCTTCAATGCCTTATTGCCTTATGCATTAGCCTTATTATTTTGTTTGTAGTGATAAAGCTTATTGAATATGTTTCTCAACAACATTATCCCCATGATAATAGGATATAAAAGAGACTGAGAAAACCTTCTTTAGGATTTTGTAGGGCTAAAATTGTTAAAATATAATTTTTTTCTATCTGAATCATTTTTACTTTTGTGATGAAATGGTTACTGAGACAACACCAACAAAAGCTACACAAAATTTGCTATTATTATCCTGAAAGATATTAAAAATTTTAGATTAAATTGAGGCTGATAAACTTGTACGGTACTTTCTTTTGCACGTTATTATTTATTCTAGAATGCAAATGATCCAATCCAAATCTATATGGAGCATATACAGATTATTGGCGGGATATTTTTTGTTTTGCTGTTTGGTAAGTTTGGTTACTTTACAGTTCAAAAATATTTGGAGAGAGACAACTCTTTTATAGTTTTGTTTCTGTACATTACTACAATTATTTTAAATGAAACAACTCATTCAGTTGAACTGTAGACTTTAGCTTTTATTCTGTGGGTTGAACAAAAAGATTGCAAAAAAAGTGAGGAACTAAAGCCCTTTTTTAACACAAACACTTCATTTTAGGTGCTCAAAAGTAATTGGACAAATTAAAAAGCAGAAAAAAAAAATGTT
>NC_092865.1:73504031-73505151 GCF_032062135.1 Pyxicephalus adspersus | reverse complement strand
ATTACTCCAGTCAATGTCAGGGTAGATAAAAACTCCCATGAATAAAACACTTCCACTTTTTGCTGCTTTTTCTATTTGTGCTAGTAGTTGATTTTCTTTTTCTTCCTTAGCCCTGGGGGGCCTGTAGCAGACTCCAATCATTAATTGTGTGTTATTCACCCCCACATTCACCTCCACCCATAATGCCTCAACCTCATCGCTTGTTCCATCCGCAATTTCGTCTTTTACATTCACATTTAGATCACTTCTCACATACAGACACCACCATCTTTTGTTTGACTCTGTCTTTAGGAAAGAGAGTATACCCAGGAATATTGACAGCCCAGTCATGTGAAGAACAAAGCCAGGATTCAGCATTGCCAACTAAGTCATAATTCTGCTCACTCATTAAGGCTTCCAACTCCCCTATCTTGTTTGTTAGACTTCTAGCATTGGTGAACAGGCTCCTTATACCATTGCTGCTTTTACCCTCATTGTTTGCCAAATCTTTTTGTTTTTGAGTACAAGTAGTACTGCACAATCCAATGTTTGTTTGTAACATGGGAAGCTCCATACATTTACCCATAACCCTCCCCCCAACTATCCCCAATCCACCCTCCACTGGTGTCTGACCCCAACTAACCTTTCTGCCACCATATTTAACTGTCCCACCCCCATCTGTCCTAGTTTAAATATCCATTCCCCTAAATCAAGATGATCAAGGTTTCAAGGTGATCAAGTGATTTCAGTGCAAAGCGCTTCTCCAGCTCTCCAATGCTAGATACCAGATGGGCGACTTGCTCACATTTGTCACAGCGGTATTCACCTAGGAGCTGTTGCTCAATTTGTGCATACATGTGGCAGACTGTGCACTGAACAAAACCTTCCACCTTGCTACCACTCCTTTACCCAGTTACAATGTTTGTTTACAAGGACCTATAAGGAGCCTTCACCACTCCCCCTTAGAGGATAGCAATAAAAAAGGAAACAAAAGCTATTTAAAACAAAAACGGACAGTCAAGCAGACACAACCTAACAGTCAAGCAGACACAACTCCCAAATGCACAATATCAGACTCCTGGTTTTTCCAACTCCACTTGATTAAAAAGCCACTTGGTTCACCCTCAAGCAGTGAGCCAAC
>NC_092865.1:73495062-73503435 GCF_032062135.1 Pyxicephalus adspersus | reverse complement strand
GATGTTTTAAAGAAGTTTATGGATAAGCCAAAGCAAATGACACCAGAAGAATACACTATAGAAATTTTTGAACAACTTACGTTAAAATAATGGTTGATTATATAATGAAGGACACCAGAATAGGAAGTCATGTAAACAATACACTACCCACAGACCATTTTGGGCTCTGGACATTCTGCTGATGAAGACCTTTTAATTCTGGACTACAATCTGCTAATTTATCAGATCCACCCTCTGTTAGAAAATGATAAAATCCACTATAACCCCCTATTAGAATGCATTTCGTTCAGGTTGGTTCAGATTAATGTCTGACTTTTGTAATCTCTGTGTATACATATTAAATTTGGATTTGGACCCTCAAATTAAGACGACACTTAGAATTTCAGAATTTGGTTGATTTTCTGACCAGTCTGACCAGATTCTGCTTTACATTCTGAGCAATTCAGCTATTGGCAGCTTTAGTCTCTTCACGCACACCTGTTCTCACTGTTGAAAAACTGTCCTACTAGTGACTAATTTCTCCTAATCCTTAACTAAGTGATGTAGCTGTAATGATTTTGGTAGCTCAAAAATGTCTCTAATCAGTTCAAAATCTGTTTGTCTAAACAACCGAATCATTGTTAGTTAAAGTGTTGGAAGATGCTTTTCTGGCGGATCCCATGTTGTATGCCATCCCAGTATCAAATACCATTTATTCTGTCCTGTGAAAGTACAACTATGAAGAAGCAGCAGCCCCTGCTTCAGCCATGCAGCCTGAGATATACTTTATCGGCATCTCCAAAGCACAGCTGAAGGGGGTTTCTGACTCTATCCTGCATTGTCATTGTTCGACACTGCTTTTGTCTTGCCCTTGAATACCTCATCTGGTGAACTGATTACCTGTCAGTGACTCTGTATTGGCTCTGTATTCTGGCATTGTCTCTGCTGGAATCTTGGTACTGCATCATCTGTTCTTAGTCCTTTATCTGTTCTTAGTCCTTTATCTGTTCTTCCACAGACACCATCCCTTGTGCACAGAAGTCCTGGGGGCGACTAGATCCTGGGATGGCAAAACTAGACTCCGGAGGCAGAAGGGAGCTTGCTTTAGGTGAAGAGTGAAACGCCTGAAAATAGTATAGAAAGACCAAATATCTGAAAAACTATGTGGTAATGAAAAGTAGGTAGAAAATGTGTACTTTGGTGAGGAGGGCCAATTTTATACAGTTTGGAGAGCAACATGGGAAAAGTGCATCTCACTAGCTGCACTGTACGCCCTTTCTGATAAAACACTTTTTGCAGCAGGGATGGTGAGCAATTTTAGTACATGTTCTGCCATGTGTGAAATTTGGTCAGTTTGGTCTTCAGTTCTGCAGTTGAAACAACCATTGCAAGCAAGACCAAGCTCTGCCTGTGGTTGTAATTGTGCAAAGGACTGGTTGTTGCTTCCTAAAAAATTGTGCAACTTCTCTATTAAATCAGTGGCTCACTGTACAAGAACTGTAAAGTGTATAGCAGTGTTGTCTTCTGAGCTCCATCCTGTATAGTAATCTTCCTGCTTATTGCTTGGTTCCTGCAGGCTGTCTGTGATCCTGTGAATAATGACAAAAAATTTTCTCAGCACCTGAACACAGCACTTACCTGACTTTTAGAGTAAGCCTGTCTGTTTGCATTATTTTGCAAGCTCCCAAATCTCTTCTCTCACCCTCAAAGTTAAAACACAATTTTCATTCTCCAGGACAGTGAAAACTATAGCCCTAATACCAAGCGTTTTCTATTAACAGAAGCCGAGATTCTCATGATTCAAGTGCTCCATAGGATTCCTGCCAGGCTGTCTGCACCAAATATATTCGGAGTCCTCTGCTCCTCCTCAGCTGCTCATTGGTGCACTAAAGCATTAGTCTTCCCTGTAAACCAAATGTTTTGGCCATCTATATCTGCTGAATGTGCAATGTTTGAATCAAACTCTTTTCCCAAACACCCACACTTTTAGAACAATTTACATGTGTGAGCAGGGGTGGTGGGGAATGTAAGGTTGTGTTTTAAATTGTTTTTTATACAATTTTAACATTTTTTTACCATTGTAGTGTGCAGTACTGGGGAAATTGAGTCCATAATTTGTGCTATTAAGCTGTGATACGCATGCCTAATTGATTACTCATTTATATAAGTTTCACCTATATTTTCTAGACAAAATAGCTAGTACTCTCCCAATTTAAATGCAGAATGAGAAAAGCAAGTTGAGTTCCTATAAGTTCAGAATAGGTGTTGAAAAAAAGGCTGTCAACAATAGGCAGATGCTTCCTCACATATATTTTTATTTTAAGTACCAGTAAAAATATTTCAGCACCTGGCACACATTCTTTTGGTAAATTTGTACTTAAAAACTCTTTTAGGCAGAAAAAAATACTTCAACAAAAATCAATGCTTCAAAACAAATAAAAAACTGTATTTCTGGTGCTTGTCCTGTACCTCTCAGTAATGTCCATGGTATACAGTTACTTAGGCTCAGTCTTCAATTTTAAAATTAACATGAAAACCCGCTGTTGGAATGTGCAACATGAATTGTATCAAATTAGCACGAGTTTGAAGATTAGCATGAGAGTTTGAAGTGCAAGCCAACAACTAAGAAAGGAAAGAAAATAAGAATGGCAAATGTGTTGAGAATTTTACTTAGAATGAAAGAGATATCATAACAGAAAGAAATTCAATGGCATACTAAAAGAGCTCAATTAAAAGCAGTGGTTGGATCTCACATTGTGCGAATTAGACTCGAATCCAACTTAATGAACGCCTAATGAACGACTTACTTGCAACTTGACTTGGGGGTTTTCCCCAGCAACTTGCGACTTGCTTTCTCTGCTGACAGCTGAAGGGGAGGGGTAGGAAGGCAGTGAGACTTCTGTAACACCACCTTCCTCCCGACCTTTCTTGCATGGGGCAGGAAGGAGGGTGGTTTTACAGCAGCCTCACTGCCTTCCTCCCTTAGCTCTTCAGCTGTCAAAGGAGAAAGCTGTGGACCTAGCATGCGATCCTGAGCTCAAGACCATGATCAAAATCATGGATGCGGATAAATGAAGTGACTTGACTTGGGACTCGAGTTGGAAAAATTCTTGGTGACTTGAGACTTGACTTGGGACTTGGTGTCAATAACTTGGGACTCGACTTGGACTTGAAGGGTGATGACTTGGTCCAACCTCTGGTTAAAAGAGCAGCTAGAAAATTGTCACAAGAATTTCTCTATGGTGGAATCAAATGGGAAAAATAATAAATGTGAAAATGAAGAGCTGAAGGAAGAGATTGACCAACTTGTGGTATATAATAGTAAATTGCATGCTAGGTTGGATAAATGTGAAGTGAGATGCAAACTTAGGGAGCAATCTGTTGCTGCTTTAGAACAGAAAGAGGCTGGAAATGAAAATGTTATTACGTTACTTCGGAAAGAGTTGGAAGATTCTAAAGCGCAACTGTTGCAAAAAGAGCATGATGTTTTATCCTTGAAAGCATAAACCATGAGTAAATGCTGTGCTAACAGGGATGCCTATACCAATTTGACACAGGGGCAAATGGAACAGGATGGTAATGGAACAACAACCAATATTTTCAGATGATGGTCCTGAACGGTCACCAAAGAAAAAGTTTCTCTCTCCTTACTCCAGTATCAGATCGGGTAGACCAACAAGTAGAATTGTTGAGAATTAACTCTAACACCCATTGAACAACACTCTCTATACAAGATCTCACTAATCTGTGTCAGATATTGGGCAAATTTGATACTGGTGCTTAACCCATAAGCCTGGAAGCTGCAGTGGCACAATATAATTTGGGCAATAGGGATGCATGTGCACCCCTTGCGCATGGCTTCCTTTGCAACTATGTAAGAAACTACAGCCACCACTCGGTAGTCATAGACGTCTATCTGCTGAAATGAACTCAAATTAGGGAATTTTAGCAGATAGGATGAAAGAATTACAATGAATAATAATACCAGAGGGACAAATGTCTTAGAAAATACCAAGTTTAGACACTGGGACAAACAGGGCTGTAGCGTGCACATCAGGGGGCAGTTCTGGCATCGGGAGGCCCCCTGAGAAGGGAGCAGTACAGAGGGAGGCTTGCGGTAGGAGAAATTCAGATGCCGACTCACGGTAAGAGCCGGCAGCAGTGTGTGTTAACACAGACAGCCTCAGCATGCAGGAAAGCCAAGATGGCGGATTCCACCCTTCACATGTATCAGGAAAGGAGCGAGTGCTCTAGTGAAACAGAGATGTATACAGGGAGCCTCCTTTAACACCAGTTGTACAACCACAGCCTTCAGATTCAGAAAACCTTTTGGAAACATTTCAGTTAATGTTACATACAGCATTGGAGTTTACTACTAAGAAAATTACAGAGCACTTTACAAGGGAGCTAAGAGTTGGGCCAGCATACAGTAAAACGTGAGGGGAGAGTAGATGATGTTACCACTGTCCTAGAGGATATTGAGTATTTGAAACAGGAGGTACAGCTTTTACATCATAAAATGGAGGATTATGAGAATAGGGTGCGCCACTCTAATCTCCGCATACGTGGCTTACTAGAAAGTATAATAGATCTTAATACAACAGTGACTGCCCTTTTTTGTGAAATAAGTCCTGAGACAGCAGTGGAAAAGCTAGAATTGGATTGTGTACATTGCACATTAGTAAAACCAAAAGCTGATGGACCACCAAAGGACATCGTGGTTAAATTGCACTACCCCTAAGATGCGATAATGAAGGCAGCCAGAAAGAAGGAACCCCTCACTTTTCAAGTTTCAAGGTCATAATTACCAGCTTTTTATGGACTTGGCTCCAGTAACGTTACTGCTTCGCAGGGAGATGAAACCATTTCCTCAGATCCTAGAGTCAGCAGATCCCTTATAAATGGGGCTTCCCCTTTAAATTGTTATTTACATATGGGGGCAAGTTATCTCTTCGTTAGAGGAGGGCAGAAATCAGTTTCAGGAAATTGGACTTTATGCCTGTGATCAATATGAGAATCCAGGCCATGTGGAAAATCCTAACCCTCTAATACCACGAATATCTGAAATACATCAGCAAAAGAGGACTACGGAGTGTAAGGTCACAGATCCAGATTTTTCTTTTTCTCTTCCTGTTTTACCTAGGAGTTATGGAAATAATGTTGGTCAATAATGTATGAATGCCCCTTTGTAAATGGATATAATGCTCTGATAAATCTGGATATAAATCTATCAGCTTATTCAGCATACTAACTATGTATCTGCTAGGAGCATAACTTTCTTTAAACAACTAGTTGAATACTTAGATTATTGCTTGATTTTATCTAATATTTATCAGTGTGCCCTAATCCTGCTATGGAAGTCACTGCGCTCCTTTGTAAGTTGCCAGGGATATCCCCTGCCATTTAATTAGGCAATAGGAACGATTCTGTCTTCTCTTGTTTATATTGCATTTTTGTATTATCAGAAAGGGTGGATGCAGGGTGAAAGCAGGTCTCCACTCCCCATACCCTGCGTGTATATATTATACATACTGTTTAGTGTTTTGTCTGTCTGGTGTCACCCCTGTCTTAGTCTGTATTTTTTCCTTTTTGTTTCCGGTATAAGGCAGGCGGCATATTGTACAAATGTTTGTGACAGGAAAGGGGTACATACGAATAGGTGCTTGGAAAATATAGAGAAATGGTCATTTCAATACTCTCTCTCAATGTACAGGGCCTTAACTCCCAGTTAAAAGGTGACAAGCCTTCCATTATTTTCATACATGTAAAGCAGATGTAATATGTTTACAAGAGACACACTTCTCTACTTCCTCCTGCCCAAACTATTTTCATGCGACCTATCCAACTGTTTTCAAAGCTAATGCAGCAGTAAAACGAAGAGGGGGGCATTTGGATAGAAAGGAGGTGCATGAAGATGGCAGATACTTGATATTAGTTGGAACATTAAATGACACTAAAGTGAAATTGGTGTCTTACTATGCTCCCAATGGTAATCAATTGCCTTTTTTTGAACAGCTCATGATTTTGGTATACAAAAATGGGCAAGGCTATTTGATGATGTGTGGTGACACCAATGTTCTGCTAATACCAAAACCCTCTACTGACGCGATGAATTGGTCTAATTATAGGCAGATTTCTCCTCTTAATCTGGATGCAAAGATTTTGGCGACAATCTTGGCATCCCGATTGGAAGATAGTTGGGGCGACTTAGTGACGGCTGACCAAACGGGTTTTATACCCAGACGGCAAGCGGGAGACAGTACACGGAGGATATTGCATTTAATTTAACAGGCTAAACAAAATAAGACATCAGCTTTTTTGCTGAGTCTGGATATAAGTAAAGCATTTGACTCTTTTGTAAATGGGTTTCCTCACTGTATGATTCCCCTAAGGCATTTATACAATATATGGGCTATCGTTCAGAACGATTTTATATAGGCAGGGGCACCAGGCAGTGTTGCCCACTGTCACCATTGCTTTTTGCATTGGCAGTAGAACTTCTGTCTATAGCTATTTAAAATCATGTTGACATTCAGGGCATAGAGACGCATGGGGAACAACACAAACTCTGCCTTTTTGCGGACAGTATTCTTCTTAGTTTGACGAATCCCATGGTAACTTTGCCTAATTTAATGAAGGTAATGGAAGGTTTTCAGGCCTTCTCGGGGCTGCAGTTAAATAAATCAAAATGTAAGGCTCCTAATATTATTACATCAATAGAAGTGGTAAAATTACTCAAAGAATCCTTTCCCTTTCAATGGGAGTTAAAAAGACTTAGCTATTTGGGTATATTTATTTCCCAATCACATGATCATTTGTATAGCGTCAATATCCCTGACTTGGTAAAACACCTGATCGATTTATTAGAAACATGGAAATGCTATCAAATCTCATGGTTGGGCCGTATAGCTTCCATAAAGATGTCCTGGTTACCAAAGTTCCTATATCCGATGAGAGCCCTTCCATTAGCTATGCCTAATCATGTATTAAAAATGTTACAAAGTAAAATGTTAGAATATATTTGGGCGGCAAAGCACCCAAGAGGCCCTAGACATACTTTATATCTAGAAACTTGGCCGGCTTATCGGTGCCGCATTTGAGTGCATACTATAAAGCTGCCCAAGTTACTCCCGTTTTATTATCATGTCCGAAAAAATATTTCTAAATGGGTTTCCATTGAGAAAACATTGGTGGCACCAATTTCAGTAGAAACATTACTCTGGATACCAGAGATACAACGGCGTCACATTACCAACCCAATACTGAGACACTCATTAAAAATATGGGATTCTATTTAATATACGGGGGGCCTTATATCTGGTCATAGCCCAGTAAGTTCTATAATTGAGAATCCGTTGTTTCCTCCTGGTCTGGAGGAACCGAGGCGTTTCTCTTTGTGGGTAGAAAAGGACCTATATAGAATTTGTTATTTTACTAACTTGGCTGGGATTCTTTCTTTTAGAGAGATTAGAGAAAAATATGAAGCCCCACTTGAGGAACTCTTTAGTTATCTCCAGATCAGGCATTTTATACAAACTAGGCTGAGATTAACCGTTGGAATTAATAATCTGACATGGTTTAAGGGACTGTGTGTACAGAATGTAAAGGTAAAAGGAGTTTTATCGTCTCTGTATAATACTTAGTTCAAACAAGTATGGCTATATCATCTTATATATCCAAATGGAAGGCAGACATGGGAATGTTATTACAACAGGAAGACTGTAATCAGATATGGTCTATGGTGGCCCATAGTAGCATTAATGCTTCAGCAGTAGAAACCAATTATAAATCGATGTTAAGATGGTATATGGTTCCATCTAGGCTTATTAAATTCCAGCCGACCTGTGGGTGTAAATATTTTAGGGGATGTAATACAGCAGGAACTCTCTATCATATATGGTGGGAGTGTCCTAAAATAAGAAAATTTTGGACGAGGATATATCAAATAGCTTATACTTTGATGGATTGCGCATTTCCTAAAAAAACAGAGCAGAAGCACTTTTGTGTTTGAAACCATTGTTCTGTACTAATGTTCAATTTAAATTGATAACATACCTGTTCACTTGAGCCAAAAGGGTTTTGGCCAAAGCATGGTGGTCTAAAACCCCCAATGTGCAACAAGTTAAAAATAAAATGTCCTGGTTCCTGGTGAACGAAAAGAGGAGACAGCGATATTGACTGCTTCAGTTCCTAAATTGCAATAAATATGGTCACCATAGATTGAGCACTATACCCTGTTTCCCCGATTATAAGGCACTGTCTTATAATTTTTGAAATGCCAAAATATGCCCTAGGTCTTATTTTCAAGGGGATGTCTTATTTTTCCATGAAGAAGACTACAGTACACATTTATTGTTGAAAGTCACTCATGATCACTCATGTGCCATTGATTGT
>NC_092865.1:73455992-73494719 GCF_032062135.1 Pyxicephalus adspersus | reverse complement strand
CCGTTCATATTCCCCTTCTGATCACTCTATGCCATTGACTGTCCCCTTCTGATCACTCTATGCCATTGATTGTCCCCTTCTGTTCACTTACCGGTACTTAAGTGTAACTCCGTTAGGGCAGGTAAGTCTGTTAGAGCAGGAATCTCCATTAGGGCAGGGATCAGCAGCTTGCTTCCTGGTGCAGAATCGCGGGGGCGCGTGTGCCGGCTTCTTACTTTCAGTTTCGCTCTGCACTGCAGCCAGGAGGAGACACACACTGCATCCAGCATCGAGGAGACACACACAGGATCGGGTATCGGAGGATGTCTTATTCACGGGTGAGTGCCTTATTTTAATTATTTTATAAAAAAATCAGGGGTGGCTTTTTTAATGGGGATGCCTTATAATGGCAGAAACACGGTATGAATAACGGCTGGGATCGGTCAATGTTGACCATATAGTTACATTATTGAATATGTAGGTTGTAATACGTGTTCCCTTTTCATACGTGGGATTGTCAGCTGGCCTGCCCCCTGTCCCCCATCCTTCTTTGGTCTTTGTGTTTTAGTGATTGTCGATGTTATATGAAATATGTTGAAAGTATTTAGGTATATATGTCATACTTAACTGAGTGGTAAAGAAAAAGAAGGAAACAATTATACTATGATTAGATAAAGTAAAATAGAAATAAAAGGAAAATATGCAGTGCTATCAGTAGAAGACAATGAGGAAAAGAAAGGTGAACCCTTATTGTATTCTTAAGATTAAGGGAGTAATAAAGATTGAAACAATAGGAAATGAATAATTGTTAAAAGATGAAGTATGGAAGGCTCTTTCCTCTCACCCTATATATCACTGAGAGATATTATATTAATTACACAAATTTAATTTTTTGGGGGGGATGGAATCCCTAAACAGAAGTGGGGTCTGTATTATTATAATGTAATGGAGGGAAAGGTATTATTACTTTTTCTCCTCCTATTGATAAATTAATTACATGTTTGTTTTGAGTGTGATAATAGGTTAATGGTTATAGCAGAAATTGTGTCACTGAGGAATATATGAGGGGGTGGGAGTGGGGAAGCAATCTATAATACAAAAATGAACCAACTAGGAGTATACTGTGTATCAAGATAATATTTCTAATAAAAGATAGGGATTAAGTAATAACTAGAACTGAGAAATACCAAAAGTTGGGATAGACATATATAATTAAATTTGAAGATTGTGTTCTATAGAGATTATACTGTTTAATTATGATTTGTTGGAAAACAAACAACCTATGACACATTTAATGTTGGCTTGTTTATTTGTATGATTAAAATGAAAACCAATAAAGAAATTGAAAAGGAAAGAAAATACCAAATTTATTGATGTGGGTGACAGTGTTATTTTGCAGAGAGTATTTGTCCCTGTGTAAAGCTACTTACAATTGCCCGGACATGTCTCCAGATGACAGTAGTTTCCTATACTCTATGGCAAATAAGTGCACATTTGTGGATTATCATACAAAACTTGCGCTTAGAAATGCCAGTTCACATCAAACATTTTTAAATATCTTAAGGGAGACAAGTCAGGACAATAGATCTTACAAGAAAATTTCAGAGGTAGTTAGAAGTGAAATGAGGGTGAGATTTTTAGGCAGATGTTATAGATGTGGGAACACATGACACCTAATGAAGGACTGCAAATTGCCTAAAAGACTGGTGGGTGAGAGGAAAACTGCTAATAGGAAAGAATTTAGGCAGGGATCAGATAAAGCAATGGGAGAAAAGAACAGAGCGCCTAAGGATACACTATATGGCCCAATTTCAAAGGAACTGCATAGTGTAGCCAATAAAATGGTAGAAATCCCAGAGGAGTATAGACCCCCAACCCCAACCAATCCATATCATAAACCATAGGGAGGTCAGACCCCAGGCTTGTCCTTGGATAGGGACAGACCAAATATGCAAGGTGCGGCTGGGGGTCATCGCACAAATATCCTACTGGATACAGGTGCAGCAATCAGTTTATTTAATTTGAATTTAAAAAAATGTAGATCCTCAGGGAAAGCAAATTTTTTTGAGAGAGTTTGGGGGACAGTTAGTACCATCCCAGAAATCAATACCAGTGACTACTGATATAGGGAACTTGTGTGTGAAACCGAGTTTGTTCCTTTCCCCAACACATGAGGGCACCATTGTGGGCTCTGATGTCATGAGGGAACATGGACTGATTGTGGATCTTTGTAATTGGGTACTGTGGAAATGATCCAAATACAAAGGTAAGGTGCATATGGTAATGGACAGCTATGAGGTAAAATCAGAGAAAACAGACGAAAGCCTTGATCCACCTGCACTGGTAAAAACTAACGACAAAGCACTGGCAGAAATCCTGTGGCAGCATAACAAAGTGTGGGCTACTTCCAAGGCACAATGTGGGAAGGTCTCAGATATGATCATCCAGGTTGAAAGACCAGATCCCTCGCCGCAAACACAGTACAAACAACCAGCGAAGTCCATATTATACATAGAAAGCACGGTGCAAAATATACTGGCACAAAAGATCACCAAGGAATGTCAATCAATACAAATGCAGCTCTGTGGCCAGTAAAAAAGGAAGGGGGCTTGAGGCCCACTCTAGAATTTCAAGCTTTTTACAAATGTACACCATCCATTACAAATGTGCTTGCTAAAATGACCGCATTTAAACCCTCTGCCAAAGTTTACTCATCAACTGACATTTGAAATGGATAATTTTCAAATTCCAATCCATATGACAGTCAATACAAGTTTGCATTCATGTTTATAGGGAAGCAATATGCATTTTGCAGGTTGCAACAAGGGTTCAAGTCTAATTCAACATACTTTCACATCTATATGGTGGACATTCTGAAATCATTTTCAGAGTCAGACTGTATCATATGGTATGTAGATGACATTTTTCTCCAAACAGAGACAAAAGAACAACACTATGCCCTGCTGAATGAATTGCTGACACTGATTGAGTTTCACAGGGGGGTAGTGACAGTTTCACAGGGGGGAAGGACTCCTGGCCCTAATAGGTGTGAAACTATCAAGAAATTAACTAGGCCACACAATAAAACAGCACTAAGGCAATTCCTAAGTGTTGTTGGTTTCTGCAGAGATTTTATTGAAGGTTTTGCAGAAAAAGCAAAACGGCTGTATGATCTATTGAAAGGGGGCAGGAAAAAGACAGATCCTCTAGACTGGTTTGAGGAGGTTTGAGGAGCACAAGGAAGCTTTCACCAAGCTAAAAGTTAATCCGATGCAAGCCCCAGCCTTAGGTAATCTGAATGCTGATTTGCCTTTTGCACTGCAAGTATATGCATCTGCAGTGGCCATAACAGCGGTGTTGCTACAAGAAAGACAAGGCAAATGGGTACCTGTTGGATAATGGTCTAGAGTGCTGGCTCCGGTAGGGAAAGGATTTGATGAATGTGTCAAAAATCTTTTGGCAGTGCATTGGGTAGTTCTTGGAACTGAACATGTAGTGGAATTTAGGAGTATAACCCCATGCTCCCATTAATATGCTTCTGGAGCGTACCCTCAGTGGAGTATGTGTGGGGAGGTGCATCGGGCTAGGTCACAGGAAATATTCAGACTAGTGGTGGGCAAGGAAGACCTAAAAGTATGGGTGGATGGATCCAGGTACCGGAAAGGAGGAAGGTTTCACACAGGGTATGCTTGGTGGTGCCCCCAGACCAATGACCAAATATTAATCAAGTGCCCCCAAAGCTTTTCTGGCCAGTGAGATGAGCTAGAAGATATGATAGAAGCCATTATACACTTCAGTGCAGGTCCAATAATAGTAATCTTCTCTAATAGTGCTTATGTCACCACTTCATTGACTGAATACATGCCTTTATGGTATAACAGGGGTGTTAGTGATGCCTCTGGAAAGGCCCTGATGCACAGTTCAGTACCCAGGGATATATTGGATAAGCCAATTTGGAGCTCCAAAGCGTGGCCATCGTTAAAGTGAAAGCACACTAGACAGGTAACAATGAGGTTTTGTAGGAAACAACAAGGCAGAAGAACTTGCTAAAGAGGCTGCCTTAATAGGGGTAAAATGGACACCATATGAAGGGAGACAAGCCTGGGAGGAGCATGATTCTGAGGAGCAGGAAAAAGAGACCATTGAACCTGAACTTTTACCACTGTTAAAGGAACCCACCCCACGCTTAGCAGAAGAACAGGATAGGGATGAACTCCTCAAGGACATTTAAAGGCAGATTAGGGAAGAAGTTGAGAAGGCTCCGTCAAAGTACGTATTGCCAGATAATCTCTTGTTGAGAGATACTGCGGACGGTCTTCGGTTTGTTGTCTCAACATCAAGAAGATTTGGCCTGAGAGAATCATGGGTTGGCAGGACACATGGGTATTCAGGGTTCCCTAACATTTATTTTAACTAAATACTGTTGGGAAACGATTAACAACACGGTCACACTGCTGGTACAGGAATCTATAATGTGTGCACAGATGACTCCCAAAAGGGCAGATGAAGACCAAAAGGGCAGAAGATGAACATAAAGACCAAAAGGGCAGAAACCAGTATTAGCAAGGTTCCGTTAGCAGAAGGACCCTGGGAGAATTTGCAGATTGATTTTGTGGGTCCGCTACTGAGTGCCCCTGGGGGATACACGTACCTGTTGATTGTAGTTGATGTCTTTTCAAAGTGGGTGGAAGCTCTGCCTTTAAGGAACAGCTACGGCTAAGGGGTTATGGGGACAGAGGTGGTGTCAAGATGGGGATTCCCTAAAGTCCTAGAGTCAGATAGGGGAACTCACTTTACTGGTAGGGTTCTAAAAAGAAGAGCAAAGATTTCATGTACCATACCATCCCCAGTCATCGAGTATTGTGGAAAGGATGAACCCAACACTGAAAGATAGATTAACCCCCCTAGCGGTAATCCCGTGTATGACTCGGGGTGGAATTCACTTGCAAGAAGCGGTAACCCAGAGTCACACTTTTCGGGTAACTTTAGAAGGCCCATGCTTAGCATTTCTGCATGGTACACCACATCTAACTGCTGATTCGAGCAGCAATAGTAAATTCGGGGGGTGATGCCAACGGCGATTTCCCGCTGGCATCACCCCGGAATTTACTATAGCTGCTCGCGTCACCCGGAGGACGTAACGCTTCCATCCTCCAGGTGATGCGAGCAGCATCGTTGGAGGATTCAGGGGAGTGAACAGAAAGAGACATTCCCATCGCATCACCCTGCAAGATGTGACGTCTTCCAGGTGATGCAATGGAGTGATGGATTCTGGGGACGGGAAAATTAAAAGCAGATTACTATGATTACTACAGTAAAAAACACAAAAAAAACCTAATAAAAGTACAAGTACATATTTTAGTGCACCAAGCATCATTGCCCAGTGCCCTGATTTACATTTTGCCCACTATTAGCTCTGACCTTGATCTGACCTTTTGATTACTTATAAATCACTTCCTGAATGTATCATTTCATCACTTTGTCTTTGACCTTGATTGTTCCTGACTGATTGCTGGAGACCAAATGGCATCCAAAAGGCATCTCCCCGGCACAAGCGGTGTTTTGGAGGAATTTGAAAGCAGCGATAGCTAATTGGAGTCTCTTGTGGAATCGAGCGATAGTGATTCACCAGGAAATTTGTCATCAGGCAGCAAAAGTGAACTGAGCGACGATTCTGAACCTGAGGTCAGTGCTCCACTGACCTTGATGAGGACCAGGCAACACCGCCAAGAAATCCATTCACTGGCGATCCTGGGATAAAAATTGAGGCTGAATGCGATGATCCCCTGGCGTACCTGAAGTTGTTTTTGACCAATGAAGTTATGCAAACATGTAAGCTGCTCTGTTTGATAACTTTTTGAATTTTTTTTGCTGTTTTTTTATGCAAACATGTATGCTGCTCTGTGTTTGGTAACTTTTAAAAAAAATTATGCCAACATGTGTGCTGCTCTGTGTTTGTTAACATATTACTTGCAACCTTCACCACACTATAAAAGAACATATCCTAAAATACATTTTTAATTTTGTTTTATGCAGGTATGCTGGACAACAACAAGGTGCTCCATATCTAGGGTTTGCAAGAAGCAAAATGTGGGAACCTGTGACCAAGGATGACATTTGGCTGTTTTTGGGCTTGGTGATCCTGCAGGGAGTAGTGGGCAAACCCGTGCAGAAGTGGTACTGGTCCAAGAATAAAACAATTGCCACTCGATACTTTGGCACAGTCATGCAAGAATACTGCTTTTCCCTCATCCTGAAGTACCTGCACTTCGCAAACAATGAAGAAGTTGATGAGACCTGCAACAAAACTGAAGAAAATTTGGGAAGTGTCTTAGATGATTCTACAAAATTTCCAGCAAATGTGCCAGAAGGAGATGTCAGCATTGACGAAAGTCTAATGGCTTACAAGGGGAGGCTCAGCTGTGTGCTGTACATTGCGTCAAAGAGGGCACGATTTGGCGTGAAAATCCTATATGCTGTGCGAATCCTCATCTGGCTACATTTGGAATACAGTACTGTACATTGGAAAAGGGACACAGTTCAACCCCAGATACAGCCATTATGGATTGGCAACATCTTCAGTGCTATCTTTCATTGAGCCATTGCTAGATCAGGGCTATTGTGTCACAACCGACAGTTTCTACACCTCTCCTGAGCTTTATGAGTTCCTTCTGCAACACAGAACAGATGCCTATGGAATCGTTAGGGCTAACCGGAGCAACCTGCCATAAATGTTTGCAAAAGGGTAGCTGAAAACATGAGAATTTGTTGCCTGGCAGAAAGGCAAGATGATGACCCTGAGATGGCGTAACAAGAAAGATGTTCTGGTAAACACCTGTGAATCATTCAGACTTGATTTTGCAAGTTTCCAAATCCATAGTCAAGAACCACCAAACACCATCAGTGGCTATGAATAGACCTGGATGTGGTGCTTCCACCGTTGTCAACCCAGAATGCCTGACTGGTCGTCAATTCATTGAATGCATCCCACCAATGTGGGACAGGACAGGAATAGGACCAATGATACGTGGCGCCAATTTGGGAGACGGTAACCGTAACTAAATATTTTTTGTAGAAAGCCAGACCTTATCGCCTGGGGAAAACTGAGGTGCAGGGGATCTTTTATTGTCAGCCTATTTCTTGTAGCGCAGGGAGGAGCACTATGAAGTCTCTTGAACCTTTCTCCAAACATGCCTTAAGTGGTCAGAGGCAGCGGCTGCAGCAGGAACATTAGACAGTGGAGGAACAGGAGCAGGGAGCTTGGGGTGACAACCGGAGACAGTAAAGAAAGGACTGTGACCTGTTGACTCATTGGAGCGATTGTTGTGAGCCAACTCAGCCCTAGGCAGTAGGTCAGACCAATTGTTTTGCTCGGAGTTGACGTACAAGCGGAGATACTGTTCAAAGGAATTGGTTCGTCCATTCTGTTTGCCTTTTAGACTCGGGGTGGTAGGCAGAAGGGAAGTCCAGCTTGATGTCCAACAGGCGACAGAGGGCTCTGGGGACACTATGTGGGATAGTTATCTATGTAGGCGGATGACTTCCTTGAGAAAGACTTTAGCCAAAGTGAAGCAGCAGGAAGACCAGGAAGGGAAATAAAATGGGCCATTTTAGAAAATATATCTACCACAACACATATTGTGGTGAACCCTTAGCAGGGCTGGTGCTGACAGCAAGAGAGTGTAAGGTGAATGACACTGAAGGTGGTGCAGATCCCCTGGTTCTGCAGGAAACAACACCTCTGACGGTAAATCAGAGTGCTGAGAAAGATACATTTTTGGTCCAGTTGCAGGAGCAGGTAGAGAAATATTTGCATATTGCTGCAACTAATATGGCTCCTAAAAAGAAAGATCAACCTAATAGGCCTCCCAGTGGTTTGAAGGTTGGGGACAAGGTCATGGTAGAGAATCAACTGGATGGTGACCCATCTGTGCTGTACTGCCACACAAACAGTTGTTAATGGACAATCGGGGGATGGGAAAGAAGAGATTGATAAATCTAAATCTATCAAACAAATGATAGAGGGAGTAGCAAACTTGGGGAGGGATCAGGAAATACATATAGTAGAAGAAGGAACATTAGGTTAAATACCAGAGGGTCCCAAATTACCAATGGGGTCGTCAAGACAAATAGACCCCATAGAGTTTCTTTTGCCTTTGGACGATTTAATCCTAACACAACCACCAAAAAAAAAATAGCATATAAAAAGGATTTATGTAATATCTTACCAGAAGCTATACAATCATTTGTGGATGCAACATTTTATTTGAATGAAACAGGTTATTGGCTAGGAAAGGGTCCGTCTCACATATTTCAAGGATGCAAATTACGGGTATTTTGATGAACAATCAAGGGAAGTGATTTTTGTTTTTGTATGCGACTGACCTGTGGGTCATAAAGGGAGATGATGGGGCGTTGGACCTGTGGGACACCAGACTTAGACTTGGAGGAGATAAACTTAGTTGATGTGTAGTCACAAGCATTTGACTACCAATGTACAATAGGCATTTACCACATGGCAATTTAACGAGGGAGAATCCTAGGGATGAGCTAGCAAATTTATTAAATTCGGTCTCGCTGCCAATTGGGCTGTTCCCTCTTACCAGCGAGACCGAATTTTTGGGACCTGCAAGACCAACCTAATTGCAGCTCCTCTCCCCTGATTGGTTTTGCAGCCCTGTACTATGTGTTTATCTATCCCGGAACACAGTGTGAGTCTCACAGCTGGCTTCTCATGAATGAATGCAGTGTCAGAAAAATCCTCTGATTTTTCCCACGGCCGCGTTCATTTTTAAATGAAAGCCAAATAATTCATGCATTTATGAATGGAGCCATGAGAATCCTCCTCTCAGTGAAAGATCCCTGGGCACTACAGGTCAGAATGACGGCTTGCCCTCATTCTGACCTGTAGTGCCCAGAGATCACTCACTGACAGGAGGATTCTTACGGCTGTATTTATGAATGCAGCCACGATAATCCTCCTATAGCGATTTCCTGGATTTCCGATGGTTATGTGAAATTTTCCAGACCCATCGGAACTTCGAAGAAATTTTCGGAACTTCGAAGCTTATTCCTAGTAAATCCACATGTGGTATGGGATGAGGGAAGTTTGAAGCAAGTTGATATTTCCCTCTTTGTCCTAAAGAATACAGCTATGACTCTGGTCATGGAACAGGAGTGGTTGGAAGAATGGGAAATAAATGAAAAGCTCCTGACAAAGCTTCAGCAAGAGGGAGCCAATGCCACCTTAGTAGTATACCATATTCAGAAGGAAATTACGCAGGTGGTACATCAGTTGCAAAAAGACTCTGAAGGTTATTGGTGGGAGATTATGTTTAGACATTCCAGTAAGGCCAATGGGGTTTTGAATTATTTGATTCATCTGGTGCTGGTATTACTCATTTTTGCTGTGGTTTTGTCAATAATACAAATTTACATGTGTTTCATAACCCGTCAAAAAGGGTGGAGGCATGAGTGGACTGTAAAGCTAGACCCTTTACAGCAGAGCAAGGATCCCGAAAATTGTCTAATATGTAGAAACTGCAGCAGGGTGGGGCATAATGAAAACAGTTGCCTGATACTAAGTTGTGGGTATAATATAAACATGGTTTGAAAATTCTTTAGTATGTTAAGGTAGTAGCTCATTCATTGTTGTTAAATCGTTATTATTGTTGATGTGTATCAGGTTAGGTATGATTATAATACAGTATTAGTTGTTTGTTATTAATGGAATGTATGTATTAGGTTAGTGGTAATTATAAGGGTGAACCAGTTCCTCCTCTATACTCTGCCCTAGTAAGAGAACTAAGAACTGAGAGTGTATGAAAGATGAGTGAATGTGTACTCCTTGCTTATTGTCATCCTGTGGCCCTGAAGAAATCGCCAGAAATGAAGACAAAGAACTACTCCAGAGAGTGATGATGGTGGCCATGAGTACTCCGCCTGAGGGGGATGATGGTGTGCCATTCAGGCACAAAGGGGCATTTGTTGGAATGTGCAACATGAATTGTATCAAACTAGCATTCATAAACAATACTTTTTTTAAATGATAAGTCCATCTGGTGTTGGTGAACCTTGATGGGGGTTGCCTCTGAGAACAAAACTAGCAAGATGATTCCAGCTGGAGGTCGGAACCAAGCAACCAGAAAGAGATAACATCTCTGTGAGCAGGAATGACACACCATACCAGTTGTTGGGTATGGTGGGTGTGCATTGAGAAATCTATTTCAAGGACTTCTCCAATTATCCTGCCAGGTCTGTAAACATCGCTGTTATCCGATGACACCCAAAGAAGCCAGAACCAGCTGGTCAGCTGAGTCAGAGGGCTTGCTCCCTCCAAAGAACAGTGACACCTACTGGGGAATATCAGCGGGCACCTGGGAGTAGTGTACTTCCAGAAGTGGGAGGACACCTGTGTAAGGGGTGGATGCAAGGGTGTGGCTGAATGTGGCCAGGGGTCTTGGAGATATTTTAAAGGAAAAAACTGCCTCAAATCTTTCTCTTAATCTCTCTATGTTCTTGGAACCCAGCCTTGGTGCAGGATACAGAGGATGGACTCTTTGGGTAACAGATCATTTTACTTTTTCTGTGTGATCATTGTTTAGCTTATTTTGAATAATTGTTGATTACTTGGAAATTCTTTTTCTTTGTTACTAAATATCTGGTTATTTAGGATCTGAATATTAAGCTAATAGAGACCTAGTGAAGATACTGCTCCCAAGAAAGGGGATAACATAAAGGAAACCGGAATTTTTCTTTCACCCGCATATCATTGATAGTTAATTCAGAATGGTAGACCCCCCCACCCGTTAGCTTCATGACAATTCCCTTGTGTATAAATGGCAGAATGATAGATGATTATACACAGGTTACTTTATATTGTGCCACTGCAAGTCACTTATGTATGTCCTGGTTTGTGAAGTTACACATATAAACACAGTTCAATTCAGGATGCCTCCAAATAAGTTGTGAATATATCACATTGCATTTTGGGAACACATTTTTCTTCCCACATGCTTCTGGTGACATGGATTTCTTTTACACACCAGGAATTTAGGGGCTAATTTGTTATTTGTTTGTTGTTGTATAGTTGCCACTGTGTTTCCTGATTCTAAACGTGTGCCACTAAAACTTCTCTGTAATTCTCAGTTTAATTATTTAATTTGAGTCAGTAAAGGCAATTCCGAAGTGAACCTGATTTGACAGGTTTGAAAAATGATAGAAATAAAAATAGACTTTTCAGTAACAAAAGTAGATTAAAAGTGTTAAATTTAAAGTATAAATTTGGTGATCACTATGAAATCTATCTCAACTTTTTTTCTGAAAGGAGCCCTCCTATTGTGATTGTCCGGAGTTATCCTTTAAATGTTTGGACTGGGAGTTTTGTGACAGGTTGTTTCTGTTGGTAATACCTATAATTGATTTTCATCTTTTCTCACTCGGATGCCTCCCTTCCTGATGTTAATGTCATTCATTCTGTGACAAAAGTGATTGTCTTCTATTTGACATACGTGTGTTGCTAGATAATGATACTCGTTTAGTTCAATTATGTTTTGAAAACAAAACAAAGTAGTAGTTTACGCTGCTTATACAATAATTAGGAACACATTTAAACTTTAATTCAAAGAGAAAAATGATTGAGAAAAAAAAACTCAAAAGCTAGTTATTTATTGTTCAAAGTATAAATTTACCCTCTTTACCAAAAGCCAATTGTCTGTCAAAGGCAAAACTAGAAGAGCTAATGAATGCTGCTGCATTCTAGAAGTCACAAGAGGGATGTTTAGGTAAAATTGCTCCTACTCTTTTAGACATTGTATACATGCCATTTAAAGTGATATTTTAAACAAAGGTTTTGAAAGGGTTGTTTATGCTTCCCAGTCGCGGTTGCTTTTATCTAGTTCGGCAGGGAACCAGCGGTCTACATTGTAGGCGGAATGGAAAGAGGAGAAGGTTAGCTGAAAGTTATATACCATTGGAAAACCAGGTTGTTTATAGCCCTTTATTAAAGAACCATTGAGAGCAGAGAATTCACAGACTAGGCATATGAAAGCCATCTTTCTAAAAGGTTTAAATGCCTGGAGGACAAATCATTCATTCAAACACAATCACAGGCACATCAATCATATGCTTAAATGAAAACAGGAGTCCTGGTTAACAGTGTTTAATCTAAACATAATAAAAAGCAAACACAGTCCCTTTTAAACTAGCTTCAGCCTCTATATACAGACCATTACTTGCACACTCTTTCACAATACCTCCTCCCCCAATTTATTTTAAAGAGATCCTTTCACCCACTTGACAAATTCCAGAAAAATCAAGCATTTCAAATGTTCACAGTATTCTTACCATAAACAGCTTGCACATGGTTTTCCTTAGAAAAGAAATCTCTCCTTTTCTTGGAGTATTGTGCTGGCCTAGCTCTTCCACCCTCCTTCTACGTCATACAGAACTTTTCAAGTGAGAGGGGAAGCAAATGGGTGTCATTCAAATGACAGCTTTCGTTCTGTTGGGGCTGCTGACATCACTTCTAAGTCTCGGGCCTTTTTTGGATGTCTACACGTGGGAAGCTTTTATAAGTAAATACCATGCATTAAATACAATAAATGCACATTTAATCATATAGGGATATTGAAATGAATGTTCTGGTGGCAGGGTTACTTTAGGTGACTTTGCTAAGTTGGCTAAAAAGCTACCACATTTTTTTAAGTCACATTTATTTTTTAACACTTTAGATTAGTTGTCTTTAATTTTTTTACCTCAATAAAAGCAACCATTTTTTATTTTAAAAAACACTAAAGGGAAATTCAATAAAATTAATTATTGACACTGAACAAAACACAGTAATGACATAACTGCAGCAACCAACCAAATAATATCACAATTATTGCCAGACTATTCAAAAACAATATTCAGTTAATGTTTGTATTTTATCTTTAATTTGTGCTTATTTTTGCTTTTAAAAGTGGTTTGTACAACAAAGAAAAAAGGGGAAACACTTTGTGGAATTAAAGTAAAACATAAATGAATGGTTCTGGAAAGATTTTCATAAAAAATACCAGATGCACTTTAATGTTCAACTCTGAAGTTTGACTACCTGGTCTCATTTTCCGGTTACATAACTCACATTTCACTAAAAACAGCATGTTCAGCCTAAATGAAACAGGATTTCTGCTCCTGAGACTGATTTTTGGAAAGAGAGCATTGTGTGTGGATAAGAATCAACCAACAAGGGAATGCACATCCTGTTGTTGGGACATCAACTAGGATGTAATAATATTTTTTTCTTTTTTTTTTTCAATATATTATACATTTCCTTTGTTTCTATGAGATTTTTTTTTTATTTTAAGTACAGTTAACAATCGTGCTTCATCCTATTAAAAGCTTGAGCAAAATATGATCTACTTAAGTTAGTTGTATAATCGAGGCAAATAAAATACTTTAATAGTCAAAACATTTCTTTACTTAAACATTGCTAATTATTCTTTTTCAGACATATTCATAAGCAAGCTACAATTAGTTGATCCCTTCAACATTAATTTCTCAGATGCCAGATCTGTAGCAAATGTTATCTGTACACACTATCCAAAAACTCAAAGCTCTGTTTCTAAAAAGTTTGCACCAGGCAAATGTCTGGATAATGGGGGGGGGGGGGGGGCGAAAAAAAATAACTGTATCACTCCTGTTATGTTTTATTAATACAGGTGCTATTTGTTACATCAAACCTCAGCTCCTCAATAACAAGTGGATGTATAACTTCTCGTGCTGTATGGAACATGGCATACTGCAAATTTTACCGGCAGTTGTTAAAGCTAAAGCAACTGACTAAATTAATTCTACACAACAGGGATTTTTGTACCACACTTCACCCAATGTGAGGTAGAAAGGTGATCCTTTAACTCAATATAGTAAGTTGCATGATGAATTCATACTACCTTTAAGCAAAACTATTTTGATATGTATTATGCTTATATTTTTGTAAATTTAAAATTAAAAAAAAAAATAAAAGCATAATTATGTGTTATGACTATTTAGATTAAGAATATCTATTCTGTTTAGCTGTCAAAGAGCTGACAAAAATAATAAGCATAACAATTGTTTGTTGTATGTGAACATTTCACAGAAAGGGCAAGGATTTCCAACAACCAAGATAATTGTTTCTCCTCAACCAAATATTTTGTATTGCCACATAAAGATAGCTACTATAATACAAAATTTCAGGAAGTCCCAAGCAACAGTAATATATATATATATATATATATATATATATATATATATATATTATTTAATATATGTAATAGCCTGTATAAAGGCTGGATACAGTACCGTGGTTCTTCCAGTTTAGAGCTTGAGAGCTCAGCCAACGTTACCTCATCTCTCCATTTGCATTGCTTGGCTGGCTCACACAGTGAGGTAATATAGTGTTTTCTGCTGGTCTTTTTGAGAACCTTGAGGCCATATTTCCTATTTATGAGTTAGGAATTTATGTCACAGTAAAATGACCTGCATCCCACCCAATAAAAGAAAACAAACTTTCATCTGTTCCGACGATTATTATTGCCATAGGCCACATTTCCTGAGACACTACTAGTAGGTATCCCTCTTTCCACAGTTGGCAGTTTTCCAGTATTACTACGATTCTCTTCGGTTTCTGAGGGTATAGAAGTTTGATAAAAATCCATCACCCATGATGGCATTGAAAGGAAGCCCTGTGGATCAACTGCGTAAAACTGTTTTGCCCCTCTTACTCTAGAGGGGGCGACAGAAAGACTGTTTGCGCTGCTGTATTTTTTCATGACACCACCAGGTGGCACTAAGGAGGGAGGAGGTGAAAACAGAGATGTTAATGATAAGCTACTAAGAGTCTCTGAAGGCTCACTTGTTCCTTTCAGACTTCCACCAGCCCCTTCTTCATCAGAAGGGTCCATGGAATCATGAAGAGTACATCCAGGACTAGTACTACCACCACTGCTATGGCTCCGTTGGTGCCTTCGAACCTTCTGAAGTGCAAAGCTAGGGTGGTTGCTCCTCCTCTGAATAACTGAAAGAGAAGATATAGGAAGGGTAGTATGATGGGTTGTAGGAGCTACACGCAGATCAGGGAGATCCAAGGTGCACTGTGGAGAGTCGCTTAAATTTAGGCTATCTTCAAGTGTAGTCTGTAAACTGTCGTCAGAACACGCACTTCCACTTTCCATTGAAGAATTTATTTCTGTCGGCTGGGAAAAGAGCAGATTATAGTATTAGGAAACAACAAAGTAGTGTTAAAGCTGAACTGTATACATCTAGAACATTCCCAATGATACATCTAAAATGTTTCTGCATGTTTATTCTTCAGTTTTTACTAGGTTCAGTGTTTACAGCTTTATAAATACAAGATAATATTAATAATTTAGACATTTTGATGAATCATTTACTAAATCTTTGATTTTCCTGCAAGGGCATTTGATTTATTAGAGCAATATAGGTTGTTCAATTACCAGAGGGATTTACCATCAATACTTAAATTGTCTAAATACAAACAAAATATAAACCAAGTTACTTATTTTTATAGTAAAATACTTTGACTTGAGTATAAACTTACTGCACAAGTGAAGCCATCACTTCTAACATTTAAATCAGTAATAAATGAAAATGCTGATAAAATATGATAGAAAATATATATATTGGTTTATATTGGAGTCACACCATTGGGTGGTGCGACTCCAATATAAACCAATATATATATTTTCTTTTAGAATTTTTAAGTGGCAAAGTGGTTTATACTTCAGTATTTGTGCTATGACGCTGAAATTGATTTTTTATTCAGCTTAGTGAATGAGGTGACTGCTAACTGCAACCAAATATGCAAGTAAACTTTTTCCTTGCAAGTGATCCAATCTTCACGCTATTCACTTTGTCAAGTGGATAATCCCCTGCAGAGATATTTAATTGTGAACAGCCTAGAACTTTAGCAAATCAATTCCAATGTTTTTTTAAATTATTTTTCTGAGCATTAGGTACTGCTTGATTTATAAGTAGCCTTACCTGTCTATGAAGTGAACATTTGACATCTGGGGAATGAAGAGTAGCCCAAGACTCAGGAGAAGACAGTTGTTTGGGAAGGCTTTTTTTGATTGATAGATTCTCTGGATCTTTGTCTGTGGTAGGGATTGAAGGATGGAAGAACTCAGCAGGGATTGGTAACAAAGAAATTAATGGGTCTCCTGGCAGAGGAGGAGGCGGAGGGGAAACTGGTGGAAACATGTTAAAAAGTAGAAAAAACTGAGGTTAGATTTACCTCTTTTACAGCGTTTATGCATATTATTGAAGACCTAGAATCCATGAGGTGGAAATGGATGCATCAAAATGTGAAGAGATAAAAATAATGGCCCTGATTTATTAAAGCTCTCCAAGGCTGGAGAGAATACACTTTTATTAGTGAAGCTGGGTGATCCAGCAAACCTGGAATGGATTTCCTAAAAGTCATTTGCTATTTGTTAGCAAATGTTTTCAATCCATATCAGATCTATTTCAGGTTTGCTGGATCACCAAGTGTAGCCTTGGAGAGCTTTAAAAAATCAGGGCCAACGTCTTTGTGTACCCTGAAAAGTTTTAGACTGAAATCAAGGAAATTTAATTTCCACTCTACTTGTCCTCTTTGCCATAGATTTTACCTCAACAGCAACACCAATCCTCTTCTCTACTATTTTTTTTCCTCCACTCCTACAGGTTTAGGATTCTTTTTCCTCTAACAACATATTTCTTCCTATATAGGCCCTATCATACCAATCCTAATTAAACATAGTTTTCTACCAGCCTAAAAAATGTACACTTATTTCCCTTGTTTCCCTTGTCCAATTGCTTGTCTTTCATGTCATGTATAAACCATTTGAAAAAATATTCTAAGATAAACCTACACCGAAAAGCTCAGCTGCAAACTATACTTTTGGATCATATGGTTTCCACAAGAAAGGTTCCTGGAAGAAGGACGTAAATCTTAAATTGAGGGACAACAATCTCCACAAGATATTTACCTTTATTCTGGGTAAGTGCCATGTGCCATGTTCAAGCATTGCAAGCATAGTATAAAAAATAAACTTCACTTTTTTATCCAAGGTATAAGTGCCTCCCTATTCATCACATAATCTTTCATTTAATGTCAAACCAGAGTTGGAGATGTAGGAACCATTCCTTCGACTTCTGGACGCTAGTCTTTTCTATATGTATGCTGTTCACTGGCCTTACTGTATCGTTGTTTCCAAAAATTGGATCTCTGTCCTCCAGAAAAAATATAAATTTCAGAATACATCCACTACAGAACATGGGGCCTGAATTATTTAAAGCTCTTCGAGACTGGAGAAGATAGACTTCATGGGTGAACCTGGGTGATCCAATCCTTCAATAGATTTCCTAAAGTTAATTTGCTATTTGCTGGCAAATGTTTTCAAATGCCTTTCAAATAGCCTTCCCTTTCCTTCTTTCTTAACAAATTTCTGAAATTACATTTTATTTTGTATGGGATTTACCAGATATAGAATGCTTGTTTCTATAATTCTTGTTAATTCTTTTGAGGATTTTTTTTTTCATATTGAGACCATATGCCTGTTTTATTAAAGTTCTCCAAGACTTGAGAAGATGGACTTTCATGAATGAACCTGAGTGATACAGCAAACATGGAATAGATCAAATCCACTTTTTTTTTTAATTAGGTATAGTATTTTGTACATATTTATACACTAAAAAACTTCCTCTGTTGATAAGATTATGTGTACTAAGCCAATTTTTCTTGTAAAAATAGCTTGCAATTGGTTTTCCATATTCCCTGAGGTGAAACACTGTAAAAGGAAAGTGTTTTCCTTTCTATACCAAAATAGCAATATCAATCAAAGTGTGATTTTATCTATTTGTACTGTATGTTTTTTAAATTATACATATTTATATTTTATTCATGTAACAACATTAATTCATTTTGAATAATGGGTGCCTTTCAAATAGCCTTCACTTTCCTTCTTTCTTAACGAATTTCTAGAATTTTTGAGGCTAGGCACATACCAATCAGCTGAGTTTACTGAGGCTAATTGAAATTCCCTTCTGGACAATTTCTTTTTTGTGATAGTGGTAATGCAATTACAGGACAGAAAACTGGTTTATTTAAAATTATTAATTCTATTGAGTAACATGTAAATAAATAATTGTATCAAATAAATGTACTTATGTGCTTTTAAATTTGGTTTCAAATTAGTTAGGGTTAGGATTTATTCCTACATTCAAAACATTAAAGAAATCTCCTTTTTCCTCTTTCTATGTGTAAGTGTATTTAATATCACTGATATTTCAAACAATATTGTTAAGATTTTGGTTTTAACTCCCAACCTAAATAAACCAAGAAAATATATACAAAATCACCACAAATTCCCATTTATAAATTTACCAATATTGTAAGATATAAATCAATAGAGAACTGTGGATGTTTTTGTAACCTAGCTGGATTTGTAAGTGTACAGAACACTGTGTGATGATGATTTCCAGGCTATCCTTTGAAAGCTCCAATCTAGGATGGTTGTACTTTGTAGTAATCATTGGAATTTTTTACCAGCTAAAAAAAGAAAGACATTTCTTTCTCAGGAAACAACTTATTCCACAAATAAAATGGAAAATTGCAGTAGCTTTGCAGCTTGTTGATTTAAAGCTGCAGTGATAAGCACAATGAGATAAATACCTTGTTATTGTAAATTTGGGGAACTAAATGTTAGAACAATACATTTTCAGAAAACATTGTTATCCAAAGTTCAGTGTCACTGCACAAAGAACTGTGACAATTGCACAATTATGTTGCAAATTAGTAGTTTTTACAGGCTGTTGCACATTTAGAATCCCTTTCTTTATACATATTGTTTACCTGGGTTGGTTTCTTCTTTCAGCCAGCTATCCCAGGACTCTGCTGGGGTTAATGAGATGTTGTCTATCTGACAAAAGTATTGTTCAGCTGTAGGGGAACCTGGAATGCTTGCAAGTGGAAAGTGGTTTTCTCCAAACATCCCTAATTCCAAAGAGTCTGGACTGTTTTCACCATCCTGGTAATGATGCAAAAATGGTACATGATCATCAGCACCTTTTGTTTTCTAGAAAATAATAACATCATTAGAAATACATAAGTTGTTTCTGAAAAATGTAGTGTGTACTTCTGAGCATCTTCTGTTTATCTATTGTGACAGCTCGTCAAATAAATCACAGGTACAATAAATTATTTTGCAGTTGGAAGACTTAACTTCTTGCTTATGAGTATTTCTATGTAACTTTTACTTGCACTTTGTGTACTGAAATGATGCTGAAACTTCTTCACCCAAAACAAAATCGTTCAGAATCTAAGAGGCGCAAAACTCACTATGCAGCAGGGGCAGTAAGGGATATCCTGAGAACTAGGCTTACAAACCGAGAAAGCTGCTCCAAAGTTTGGGGGTGTGGACAGAAAATCAGAGTCAAATAATGCACTGTACCTGTTATCTTCCTTGCCACAGCTACCCTATCTGATACATGGGGCAAATGTTGATAAAACCACTGAAAATCCATGAAATCATGACCCTCTTAATTCTTTTCCATTTTCTGGTGATACATTTCCAAGTACATGTCTTAAATATGAAAGAGTTACTATTGACACTAAAGCTGATCTTATTCATGTTCCATGTGGTCAGCACTTTCTCTAATATAGATATATGTGTTTGAGGGGGAGGGCCGTTATACATATCACAGTTATATGTATTGAAACATCATGGTTTTAATTTCAGTAAGCACCAGTAGGCAATGTGCACCCGTATCAGCTGCATGGTCCACTTTTATTGGTCACATAGGCTATTGCATGACTAGGGCAAAGCAGAGGAAGCCATGAACTGGCTTTTCCCAACTTTAACCCAACACACCCCATTAAATAGACCACACCATCTGTTGGATTAAATTGGCCATAGCAGCTCATTTAATAACCATTATATATAATAACAACCTTTTTTATACACATGAACATATGTAAAACATCAAACTTCCACGCCAGTCCTTGTTTTCTTTTTAGGTCCATGCAACATTTCCTCCCATCCTAAACCTTTTTCCAAATAACTCCGCTCACTAACCAGGCCCCCAGCCGCTATCACACCGCCTCGGAGACAATTTAGCGGATAAGCCCTTTTAACACCTAGCCCCCACAACAACCAAGTGTCGTGCAGGACCACCACTGACGAAACAGAGCCCACCCCCTGATAGGCCCTACCCCCTTCTTCTCGAACATTAACCCATACATGGACCTAGCACAAAACCGCCCTGCTGCTATGACAATTGCATGACTCCCTTAACCCCGCAAACAGGGAGGGAGGGTGGGAGTCGCTTGCTCCCTGGACATAAAATGACTGTCCCCCTCCCCTTTTCCCCCCCTTTTTCATAGACTTGCAACACTACAGATCAGATTGTGGAAGGTAAGATTATATAAAAAAATTTATTTCCATAGTAAGAAGATGGTCTCAGAAATGTTGCACGCATTTTCAAACCTAATTAGGGTTTCACTAATTTCATTTGTGCCAAACTTGGAGTCAAATTTGGACATGATTTTCTCTTTCAAGCTTGTAAAGTGCAATATGGCATGGCATAATATCAGAGCATACTTATTTGAGGATAGGAAGTAAGGGAAGACCTGGAGAAAAATGAAAATGTCTAGTTAGGTATGTGACCTAATAAATCTAAAACTAATTCCTATTCCTAGTAAGCAATGAATAGAATCGATGAACAACTTGTTTTTGTTATTAATGGTTGAGAGGCTAACCAAGCAGAGGGGCCTCCTGGTTATCTCTGTAGCATACCTTTGAGGGTTGTGTGACAGAACAGCTAGGCATTGTAGGCAACAGCAGCAAATAATTCTTCTGGATTTTGAGCAAGAACAACAGTGATAACTAAGATGTGGGATGAGGATAGGCTGAGGATGTGCTTTGTGAATAAAAGTTTCCAAAATGTATTCTAAATGAACTACAACTTTGCTTTGCATTAGGTATGTTTGCTTTCTAGGAATATAGAGAAAAGGGTTGTTCACAGCTGAAACTGTTTACGGACAATGAGAAGAAATGCCAGCATTGGTTACAAAGATGTACCCTTTAGAAAAATCTCTTTGCCTCTTCTTTGTCAAACTAAAATAGTTACTATAACCTATTCAGCGGCACATTTTCACCACCACCTAACCATAAGATATATATATATATATATATATATATATATATATATATATAACTAGTTATACCATAAAAATGATCACTGGTAGCAAATTTTTCTTGGCTTCCTTATTTAATTTGTTACAATTACAGTTGTTGTGCCACTGTAATTATGACCACATCCAATATTCATGGTTTCATTGTTGTCTAAAAGAATCTCTTTGTTTAAAGAAGTTAGAAATAAGGAAAGGGAGAGGTGGGTGCAGGAGTATTTGCCATATGGCCAGTCCCATTTTTGCAGACTTACCTCGTAGAGTGACTTTCTGCAGCATAAATGGCCTGATAGTGGTAAATTGCAAAATTATAAGTAAGGAAAAAGGCAAATGCTTGCATATTTCTTTGTTTGTTGTCCATGAATGTTTATAAAATGTATGTGAGTTGTTTCTACAAGTTCATTGCTGGACTTTGTGCTTTGCTAGACTTTCATTCTAATTGCTTCCTACCACTGAAACAGCTGAGTTTCTGTTTTCCCATGACTCCCTAGGTCCATGTTCATGCTCCATGAGTATAAATTACTAGTGTTGGTCGAATAGCTCACTATTCGATTGGCCAGGGTGCCAATGTTGGCACCACGGCCCTGCGTCAACATATGCAGCGTCACCATAAAGTGGCCTGGTAGAACCGTGGCTCCGATGTGGTGGTCCAGCCTGCAGCAGCAACCGCTGCATCACCCAGTGGCACGCAACGGCTTTCAGGCAGTCAAGGCTCCACCACCTCAGCTGAAGGGAGCTGTATGTCATTTCCATCTTCTGCTGGTCCAGATGCTCCTGCTCCTCCTACTCCTCGTCAGTCATTCCGTCAGCAATCGATCACTGAAGTGATTGCCAAGAGACAACAGTATGTGTGCACTCATCCAACGGCGCAAAAGCTGAATGTGCTCCTGTCCAAGTTGCTGGTGCTGCAGTCCCTCCCTTTCCAAGTGGTGGACTCTGCACCTTTCAGAAAACTGATAGCTTGTGCCGAGCCGAGGTGGAGAGTCCCAAGCTGTCATTTCTTTGCGAAAAAGGCAGTACCAGCCCTGCACAAATATGTAGAACAGAAGTTGGGCCAGTCCTTGAGCCTGTCGGTGTCTGCCAAAGTGCACGGCAGCGCCGACGTGTGGAGCTGTAACTACGGTCAGGGACAATACAAGTCCTTTACGGCCCACTGGGTGAAGGTGGTTCCTGCACAGCCACACCAGCAACTTGGCCAGGTGACACAGCTTCCGCCTCCATATTCTCACGCCGCTGGTCCTGCGACAATGTCCGCCTCTGCCTCCCCATCCTCCACCATGTCCTCCACTGCAGGGAGAATTCACAGTGCCCCTCCAGCACACCACATGTGAAGAGCACGGTGGTGTCACGCTGTTTTGCACCTGGAACCATGGTGACCATGGAAATCGGAACCATGGTGACCGACAACGGGAAGAACATTGTGTCTGGGCTGCGTCAAGGAAGGCTGAGCCATGGGCCCTGCATGGCACACGTGTTTAATCTGGTTGTCAAGTGGTTCCTGAAGTCTTCCACCCATCTGCAAGACATCCTAGAAATGGCCAGGAAACTTTGCATGCACTTCAGCTACTCGTACACCGCAAAGCACATCCTCCTTGAGCTGCAGCGGCAGAATGGCATCCCCCAACATAGGCTGATATGCGACGTTTCCACCCATTGGAATTCCACCCTCCATATGTTGGACCGACTATACGAACAGAGAAAGGCCAGCAACAATTTCTTGATGATCCAAGCAGATAGGAGTACTCCCATGTGTAACTTCAATGTCAACCAGTGGCAGCTCATGCGTGACACCTGCCATTTGCTCAGGCCCTTTGAGGTGGCCACGTTATTTGTCAGTCACCAGGACTACGGGATGAACAACGTCATTCCACTGCTTCATGTCCTGGACCAGATGCTGGTAAATCTGGCTGGTCAGGAGACTGGAGACGTGGCGCCTAGATCTCACAGCCACATGAGCCCTGTGGGGGTTGAACTGGAGGAGGACATTGGAGCACAGGCAATGTATAGTGAAATGCGTGGTTTTTCTACTCGACAGGAGAGGAGGAGCAGCCAGAGGAGCAAGAGGGAGATGAGGAAGACGAGGCAGAGGACCCAGACACACCGTGGCAGTATGCAGTGGAGATGGAGGCAGGAAGTCCCTCCGAGTCACTTGCAGAAATGGCCCGCTGCATGCTCACTTGCTTGCGTAGTGACAGCCAAATTGTCACCATTCGGCAGGGGGATGACTTCTGGCTCTCCACCTTGTTGGACCCTCTCTACCAGTCCAAAATGGGGTTCTTTTTTACACCTGCTGAGAGGGAGGACAAACTGAACTACTACAGAGACATCCTATTTAGTCAGTTGGCCGCTGCCTATCTGCGCCATCGTCCATCCTCTCGCAGGTCTGACGGGGGGGGGGCCCTCTGCACGTTTCACTACCATGGCTGATGGGGAGGGGTGGGGTTGCATGAGCAGTACCAGCTCCATCAGCAGCGGCCTAGTCTGGAGTCGCTGATGAGCAGATTTCTTCACCCGCATAGTGAAGAAACTACTTACCAGCAGCTAAGTATAGAGCAGAACCTGAACCACCAGGTGGTGGTATACTTGGAGTGCACCCTGCCAGCCGTCTTTGAAGATCTGCTTGACTACTGGGCAGCCAAACTGGATTTGTGGCCGCAACTGGCCGAGTTTGCCCTGGAAAAGCTGTCCAGTAGTGTGGCATCAGAGTGGGTGTTTAGTGTGGCGGGGGCCATAGTTACCCCAAGAAGAACTCGTCTGTCCACCCAAAATGTCGAGAGACTGACCTTTGTCAAGATGAATCAGGCGTGGATCAGCCAGAATTTCCACCCATCAATGCCTGATGCATCTGATTAGATGATCCATGCCGCCTGACCCAAACCTTGACAAAAGAGACCGGTTTCTTCTGGCTACCTGCCTCAGCTACTACTCTGAACCTCCACACTCTGTCATTGTGCCACTCTGTGGCCTCCGCCTGATGCTGCTGCTGCCGCCACCTCAGTCACCCTCTCCAGTCTGTCAGGGGCTCTACTTGTAAAAGCGGTTAATAGAACAGGTTCTGTAGACATCTATGTGGAATCAGCTGACGAGGGTGTAAAAGGAGTGCGCTTCTTCTTGACGCTAACATGAACCTGTAAGGCTTCATACTTGAGTTATTTGGTCAGTTTTGGCAGTGATTCTAATAACGACTCCTGTCATCTGCATGTCATACTGACTTACAGTATTCTTTCACTACCACAGCAGACTCCCTATGCGTGTTACTGCAAGGCTCTCTGCAGCCTGGAAATAGCCGTTTTTAACGCGATTTGCCGCGAATAAATTTGGATCGAAGCAAATCTTTTCGAAAAATTTGGCAAACCAGCTGAATCGAATTTTTGAGAAATTCGCTCATCTCTACTTGCTATATATCCACAAAGCCAGAAAAATTTCTGTCTTTCTCTCCAAAAATACAGATAACACTTGTTATATATCCGAAAGGCTAGAAAAAATTTTGTTTTTCTCTCAAAAAATACAGATATTTATCTATGATAGCACTTGCTATATATCCACAAAGCCAGAAAAATTTCTGTATTCCTCTCAAAAAAAAAAACGAAACAGATTTTTAACTGTGATAGTACATGCTATATATCCACAAAGCTATAAAAATGTCTGTATTTCTCTCAAAAAAATACAGATATTTAAATCTGATATCAATTGTTATATATCCAAAAAGCCAGACAAAAATTCTGTGATTCTCTCCAAAAAAACAGATTTGTAACTGTGATAGAACTTGCTACATATCCACAATGCCAGAAAAATTTCTGCCTTTCCCTCGAAAAATGTAAAAGATTTAACTGTGATCAAATGTGCTATATATCCACAAAGCCAGAAACATTTCTGTATTTCTCCCCAAAAATACAGATAGCACTTGTTATATATCCAAAAGGTCAGAAAAATTTCTGTATTTCTCTAAAAAAAAAACTGATTTTTAACTGTTAAAGTACTTGCTATATATCCACAAAGCCAGATAAATGTCGGTATTTCTCTCAAAAAAATACAGATATTTAAATCTGATAGCAGTTGTTATATATACAAAAGGCCAGAAAAACTTCTGTATTTCTCTCAAAAAATAAATCTGATAGCACTTGTTATATATACAAAAAGCCAGAAAAAATTCTGTGTTTCTCTCCAAAAATACAGACTTAACTGTGAAAGCACTTGTTATATATCCAAAAGGCCAGAAAAATGTATTTCTCCCAAAAAATTACAGAGATTTCATTGTTTGATACCTCTTGCTATTTACCAAAGAAGACCGTTTGATACAGGTTCCCTTTTCCCCAAATAAGTTAAAGCTGAGCGGCAGCTGCAGGGGAAAGCGTGGCATTGGGCGACCGTCGCGTCTGGAAGGCGGCATACTTCCCGGGAGTGCACTACTGTAGGACAGCAGTAGTGCTCTCCCAGTCTGAGATGTGTGCGGAGCCCCAGTAGGCTGCTAGATTTATTGAGAGGGCAAACTACAATCATACAGCCACGTCATGTGGAGAGTATTGTGGACTGGGTCTTAGGGGCCTCAAGTGTAGCAGGCTCTTTTTCTGCAGCAGGCTCTTCTTCTTATATACCTGGGCTGAATGGAACAGAGACAACCACTTCTGACAATCTTCCTCAGGTAGCTGGAACTCACAAAACAGCTTGAACCCACCAGTCTTTATTGTTGCATGTACAGATGAACACATTTTCACAGATGTACAGGTATTGCAGATGTACAGGTATTTGCAAGTCAAAAGGAATATTCTAATCCTTGCCTCAGCACATGTTACTAACAAAAGTCATGAAGAATCTTACAATGAAAAAAGAAGGAAGTGACCTCATAAAAAGGGATGAGGCATACAGCAAGTACAGTAAAACATAGACCATAAGATGGCAGAAGATCAATACACTAAACATAAAGCATAGCTATAACACAAATGCACAGAAATATTACTGCTGGAGGCAGCACAGCTACAGCCCTACACTGTCCATGTTCTTAACCTCCTCATAGTCCCACTTATCCTACACCTCTCATGTCTCTTTACAGTTGAAGACTAGAGCTAAGTTCAACAGGTTCTTTTCTTACCGATGATTACGCTAAGCCCGTTCCCTTGGCTGTGATTTCGCTAGATAGTAGGTAGTGACAGTGGGAATCTCGTTCATCCATACATGCGCATAACTAATTAGTTCCCTCTCATTTTAAGAGAACTTCACATTCATTTAGTAAACAACCTGTGTCCTGAGGAGAAGGACATCATCACTTATCACCAAAAGCAGTATGGCACTAGCAGAAAGAGACTCAATGAGGAGTCAACTTATGAGCCTAAGGACCACCTAGCCCAGTCTCTTTACAACAGCAAAGAGTAAACGGATATTTATTGATAACAGGGAGGAGGACCATTTAACAAAGATCTCTGGCAGAGGACCCAGGCAGTCTCAGTATAGGTATATGAATTGCCTTACATTCCCCTACACCTTTATTTTACTCAACAGCTACCAGTCGTGCCAAGGAATGCCACTAGAAACAAACCTGTAAGTCAGTGTTTTGGAAGCTGCCTTAGGAAAAGAATATGAAAAAAAATCACCGTCTGCTTACAGAGAGATGAGGAATTGACTTTCCTGCCCACTTCCAAGAAACTTCTGCAATAATGAAAGGCAGATGAATAGAAAGAAGACACATGCTAGCCATCCTTTCAGTTCCTGGCCACCCAGGCTAAATGCCTGGATAGAAGTCTGGTTCTAATATTAGGAGTAGGTCTATACATTTGTATTGCCATCTTAACAGAAAAAAATGTGGGATTTCCCTAATATTGGACCTGGATGCCCCCACATATATCCATCCATTCCAAGGTAATCAGTACAAGGGTGCATTTGCCCATTCCTACAAAAATTTTAATAGTAAAGACAAATATATATAGTCATGAGAAAAAAAATAACACATCTTTTTTTCAATTCCAAGGTTTTACTTATCAAGACTTAATAAAAAAATCACCTAGTCCTCAGCATGTTCTAAAAAATATTTTATTCTAAACTCAGATGACACAAGCCAAAATTAATAAGCCATGAGTGAAAAACTAAGGGCATCCTGTGGCTACAAAACAAACCCAAATCATCACCCCTGCATTGCTATGTTTGCAGTGGATATGAGCTGTTTTTCCTTCTATGCACTTGTTTGTTTTTTTGCTAAATCTGATGCTGTGCATTAGGGTAAAACATCTCCTTATTGGTCTCATTTGTCCAACCGTCATTCTTCCCGAAGTTTTGTGGTTTGTTCAGATGCAACTTTGCCAACCTAAGGCAAGCTGCAAAGTAATTTTTAGAAAGAAGAGGCTTTCTCCTCTCAACACTTCCAAAGAATCCATACTTTTTCAGTCTTTTTCCAATCGTACTGCTAAGTGAGAGAGTGTAGCTTCTGACTTGTGAGCAATGGTAAAATGATAGACTTCAAATTGTTTGAAAATATAATTAATATAAGTTAAAAATCTTCCCAGATTGATCACATAAAGATATCCAACCTATCCATTATCAACATGGCTACATCCCTAATAAATGCAATGTATGAATTTGTGGAATTCCACCAAATAATGGGACTTTTCAGGCCAGCATTAACAAAATTAGCAAACAAAAAAGAATTATCTAAATCACAAATCTATTTTATTAAATATCATTAAAAACAGACATAAAACAAAAAAATAAAATCAATATACATGACCCAGAACCTCCTAATGGAGTTTCCGCTGAAGGTACTCCCAATTTTTTCTACGCATTTTGCGGATTGAATCCGCTTCCTCAGGAAAAATAAGGAGATCTACAATTGTAAAAAGTGCAATTAATTCTTCTTCAAATATAATGTTATTATTTACAACACATTTATGGCAATACAATTTATCTTCAAATATAAATGTACCTAATGTATGCGAACATGCTGACCCTCCTCAGATAGAATGGTTGGGGATGGATGTCACACTTATCTCTTCCTCACTAAAGCGCAGACGCCTCTCTCCTGCGCATGCAGGCAGTTCTGACTCTGGGCGTGCCTCTGTTTTCAAGCTTTATCGATTCCGTACAATCCACAAGCCAATCAGAAAATAGCCTCTTTACCATCCCTGGCTATTTAGCTAGCTCACACATTGCACTCAGTGTTCGTGCAACGTGTCTCCATTGTGCATAGCCCCTAGTTCTGTTAAGCTAGTTCCTGTTCACCTGGTACTGAATTCAGGGTTTACTCTGTCCAGCTTCTGCGTTAACCCCTCGTTGTTCAGTCTGTTGGTTCCCAGCCAAGTTCCCTGTGCTATTCCAGTGTTCCTGTCTGTCTGTGGATATCACTGAGTCACCTGTGCCTCCTATTGCTTCCAGTTTCTCCTGTGTTCCTTGTGCCAGCAGTGGCCCCTGTGTCACTGGTGTCTGTCTCCTAGATCCCTGGCAATTGCCCCCTGGCATATTTATTTGTTACATGCACTGCTAATTACACTGTCATAGTAATCACACAGTATTTTGCCTATCACACTAGGAGAGAGAGAGAGAGAGAGAGAGAGAGAGAGAGAGAGATAGATTGCATGGCAGAACATTGCACAGAGAGATTGCATGGCAGAACATTGCACACAGACATTGCACTACAAGACTTTAGTCACAGGAAAGCTAAAGCTCACATAACATAGGTGATTGACTTGCTGCACAAGAAACCCAGCACTGCTCACCTCACACTGCCCTCCTCCTGCTATCTTCTGCCTCCCAACTGATACACGGAGCATTCTCACACAGAAACACACCACCAACATCTCTATAGATGTGAGCTGCTGATAAACACAGGGAGGGGGAAGGCAGGGCTCTGCGATCGATAGGATAAGGTAAGGGTTGAACGGCTTTATGTTTTCTTGTAATCCGGACAGGGAAGCCTGCAGAACGGAGGGGGCAATGCTGCAGGGGGGATGCCAGGCTAAATTGAAATGCAGCTGCCTGCGGTGGCCCCCCTTAGAAGCGCGGGAGGGTATTCAGACCATAAGACGCACACCTATTTTCCCCCCACTATTGGGGGGGGGGGAAAGTGCGTTTTTTGGTCCGAAAAATATGGTATAAATCTAATAAAGAAATTATGCATTAGACTTATCAATTTTATATTTATACTGAATCTAATATATCATAAATAATAAATCAATATACCTGTGTTCATGCTTAGTGAACTCCTCTTTTCATAAACCAAAATATAAAAATAACTTGTAGTGTATACCACCAAAAATATTAACGTGAATTGTTTCCATAATCCAACTCATACCCATTCATTTGTTGCTTCCCTGTGTAATCAAAAAATTGACATAGAACCTTTACTTTACTTTCTTTTATCCACTTTCAACCAGTGCTTATCAGTGTATTTCAATATGATGTATATTTTCTTATCCCTTTAAAACTGTGCTTGTCATTGTATCTCAGTATATTTACGAATTCTATATCAGTGCTCATGTAGCACTATGTTAAAGTCAAATCCTGCAACCACACATAAGAAAGTGCCTTCTTGGTTAAACAATCTTTGTGCCCCATAGTTCATATCTACCTCAAATATCTTCTCTTTTATTGTCAAAACTTTGATGTCACTTTGTACTTACAGTGAATATTGTACTTAAAGTGAATATCCCTATTGCTGGAGGTTTCCATTTTGTCTTTTAACCACTATGGATGGCAGATCCTATCACCTTCTTTCTCCAGAGGACTTGCCGAGATTTATTCAACAACTGCGTTTACCGGATGTCGATTTACCTGAATGGTTCTCAGAGTTCTTTGTTCCTACGTAAGGTCACCTACCACAAGAAGAACCAGAGCCCAGAAGATATGGTCAGGATCTGAGTAGGAGTCCCAGAAGAGGTCCTAGAAGATAATCCTGTTTTCCTGATAAGTAGTAATGTTTCCAAAATTACCAATAATGCAAAATTCAATTGTTCTTGCATTTCATATATTTGGTTTAGTTTGATGTATTACTAGGATGAACCTTATCTAAACAAGTCTCACCAGTGACACCATGTAAGACGGCATCTCCTGATCAATACTTATCCTGACAAATAATATTTGATATTCACCATACTCTGATAATACTAGTTTTTAACAGCCTTTTGTTGAGGTTTGATTGAAAAGGAGATTCATAGATAAGGTATAATGCTACCCTTGTTTTTCCTGAGCATTGAGTGACACTGAGCACTAAATGTTCTGTCAGACTATTAGTACAAGTATTATAGGTTTTAAAGATGCTCCTGTTTTTAATATTCACATGAGGACACTGATGGTTTTACCAGATAATTAATATAAGCAGTTCAGGTTTTGGAATTGATAGTTGATATTGCACTGGCACCAAATCCTGACCAATCTTTAAAACTTGAGCAAAGAAAGCATATTTCATCCACATATTCATGTCTACTCTCAAACACATCCTAATCTGATCGCTTCTGCTTGTTGGATGTACCACATTTAAGCACCACTCCTCAGTGGCACCATGCAAAAAGGCATCTCCTGACCATTGTTTACACAGTTGAATAATATTTGATACAGGTTTTGAAAGTGCTCTACGTTTTTACGTTCATTTGATGACGCTGAAGGTTTTACCAGATAATTATTATGAGCAGTTTAGGATATTGAATTGATGGTTGACATGTCATTGGTACCATATCCACACTAATCCTTAAAACCTAACCTGAAAAAGCATTTACCATCCACATATACATGTTCATTCTTAAACACATACTAATTTGATCCACAAACAGAATATATGCTGGGTCCCGACATTGTTAAAAATACCCTTTGGGGATATTGTTCCTATTCCCATTGAAAGCTGTAACACACATATCCACCCCCCACAGTTGGACATTAATTTGTTCGACTGACCACATCCGGTTTTGTCTAGGTAAGTGAGTGTTTATACACACCCACTCCGGATTTCTCTTCCAAAGTATTCAGAAATTAACTTTTAACAACTACCCAACGGCATACCATGCAACCAGCCCTATTTCAAAATCCAAAGGTGTTTCCATTTTTTTCTTCAAGCAAGTGCATTTTGAGTTGGAAGAACAGATCCCAGACCCGGAGGGCCTCTATCTTATTCTTAGGGGTAATCTTGATCATAGGCCAGTTACTCTTGGTAACATCTTTAGCCCTAACGTATCTCAAGCACGATTTTTCCTAAAATTTTCCAAGAATTTTACAAGGCTTTGCTAAAGGCATTAACTTTTAGAGCACTCTGTTCCATCAAAGCTTCCCTTTCTGCCCTCATGTTACACGCCACATGGCGTACACTCTATCCAAATACTAAAGACTATACATTCTTCTCCCATCACCATAATCGATACTCACGCTTAAATTATTTTTTCATATCTCAGAGAGATCTTACTGACCTCTGCAAAGTGTCTAAAGAACCAATAACCACTTCTGACCATGCCCTGATTACATTCACCATCTGTCTACCGGAAGGTTCCCTGAGACAAAAGTTCTGGAGACTTAACCCATCCCTGCTCAGTGATATTGCATTACCCATGATGTTAAGGCAAAACTAGAAGAATACTTTCCACTTAATGCTAACCCTAACACTGATCCCGCCATTATTTAAGCAGCCCACAAAAGTGTAATTAGAGGTACTTTTCTGAAATAGACGAAGTTTAAAAAAATTAAACAAGAAATTTCTTCACTGATGAACAAAACCCAGAATCTACAGTTAGTTCATAAATGCACACAGGCAGAAACTGACAGAACAGAACAACAGATTTGAGACAAAAGCTGAAAGAGTTACTCTTTGCACAAGTTAAACGTGCGTACGCACTATCCTCAGAGTTCTTTTACGAACAAGCTAATAAAAGTGGTGGATACTTAGCTAGAGCTCTGAAAGTGAAACAGGCCTGGAACAATATAGCGCAAATTAGAGATAAACATGGTACCTAAACATACCTAAAATCGGATGAGATAGCCAAACAATTTCAAGCATTTTATACACAACTCTACAACATAAAACCTCCCCAACAAACTGAAGGGGAACTGATTGACAGGCAGATTGCCAAAGGTACCTTTTTAGCTAAGTATAGCTCAAGCAAAGTATCATCTGAAAATGCAGAATTACTACAAAGATTAGTATAAGACCTGGAGTTTCAACAGACCTTAAAGCAATTGAAACCAAGCTAAAGGCCAGGTCCAGATGGTTTGACCACTCAATATTATAAAGCCTTTGCCCCCATCTAGCTCCCCATTTTCTGTATTTTATTCATTTGAGAATGACAAAACACCACCCCCAGAATTTCTGGAAGCCCATATTACAGTAATACATAAAGAAGGCAAAGATGCATCTTCCTGTAGTAACTATAGACCAATATCATTGCTGAATGTTGACTTAAAATTTTTTGCGAAGATTCTGGCTAACCGACATATTACACTCATTCCATCTCTGATATGGGGTCAGAAATCAAACCATCAATGCTTTTTCTTATCTACAGATGCTGAAAAAGCATTCGATAGTTTGGCATGGGATTTTATGGTGGATGTCTTGGACACCATAGGAATTCTCCCCAAAATGCGTGCCCGATTATTTTCATTATACTCTAAACCTTCAGCAAAGGTCAGAATAAATGGCCTTCTTTCGACACGTGTTTCGATTAAGAACGGCACCAGACAGAGTTGCCCACTGTCGCCCTTAATTTTTGTCTTAGCATTGGAAAAAAAGAAGTGGCAAAATAAAAAACCTTTTACTTATCTAAGCATAC
The DNA here is from genome assembly GCF_032062135.1 of Pyxicephalus adspersus. Classification (NCBI taxonomy): domain Eukaryota; kingdom Metazoa; phylum Chordata; class Amphibia; order Anura; family Pyxicephalidae; genus Pyxicephalus; species Pyxicephalus adspersus. The sequence continues at coordinate 73,461,797 of NC_092865.1, read as the reverse complement.
AGCTGGCCTCATCAGTTTCAGAATTGTACAATTAAAATTTTGTACCACTCCTTTCAAAATTGTCAACAGATCTGAAAAACTGGGACAAATCAGCCTTTTCCTGGTTTGGAAGAGGGGCAATTTTAAAAATGAACGTCCTACTGAGAATTCTGTATCTGATGCAAACAATCCCAATCTTTCTTCCAGACTCCTTTTTCAAGTCTATATTTTCAGGTTTTAGAACATTACTCTGGGGACAGAAACCACCTAGGATAGCATTTCGCCTCCTTGCAACACCAACGAACAGGAGAGGTATAGGCTTATCAGATATCAGGAAATACTACTGGGCTTGTCACCTTGCCAGATTTGTTGACTGGTGTGCAAACTCCCAATGGGTTATTTTAGAACAGATATACTCCACGATACCACTGAACCCTATCCCATGGATTCAGAGAAAGAATTTAGACCCAGAGCTCCTGCCCCATCCTTTTATTGGAGCTTCGTTAAGGGTGTTTATGCTGATGACTCATAGATTTAATATATCGTCTTCTCCAAGTCCTCTCACCCCAATATGGTCCAACCCTGCATTCCCACCAGGCCTCTCGAATGAGTTTCTTAAATCATGGCGAGAGGATCGAAAACTACTGGCGGGCCATTTTTTTGCCGAGAATGAAGGCAAATTAATAGAGTGGTGGTCCTATTTCTAATTAAGACATTTCCACAACACTTTAGACAAGAATAGATTATGCTCCAGACAAACAAGTATGTTTGAAAAGCTGTGCCAATCCAGTGGTCCAATAAGGCATACAATATCACTGATATACAATCTACTTTCAGTTCCCCCGGACACCCCTGTGGATCGTTTTCGTTTGCAGTGGGAGTTAGATCTGGGGATGGATTTTTCAGATGAAGAATGGGAAAATATCAACATAAATACAACCAAAGGTTCACAAAATGTGAACATACAAGAAAATAACTTTAAAATACGCGCAAGATGGTACAGAGTGCCTCTAGACTTACATAAAATACACCCTCAAATTTGCTCAAAATGCTGGAGATGTAAATCTGCTAAAGGCTCTTTTTTACACATGTGGTGGAGCTGCCCAATTATTCAAACTTTTTGGGATGAAGTTATCAATTTGTTACCAAAAATTACAGGGGAACATGATATTACAACCCCAGTGCAAAATCTGCTATACCACACTCACAACTAGTGTTGGTTGAATAGCTCACTATTCGCTTCGACCGCTATTCGGTCGAATAGAGCAAAATTATTCGGGTGAACGAACGTCGAATTCGAACTCCATTAAAGTCAACAGGGCAAAAATTCAGGTTGTTTTTTGGGACTGTGTATAGCTTCTACAGCCTACAAATACATTTTAAAAAACATGTCAAGACTTCCCCAGCTCTGCAGAACAATGTACAAGTAAAAAAAAATAAGGAAGGCGTTTTTATGTTGCTGGCAAGGTCATTTTATGGGGCGGTCAAGGGAACATGTCGGATTTTATACCGGCCTCTGAGTAGAGGCAGAGAGGGTTACGAGGGGGTTCCTCTGGTCCAAAAATTAGCCACCAGGTTTCACCGCTCTGTTACAAGCTATACACAGGCTTCAGAGTACAGGCAGAGGTCTCTGAGGGGGATCTTTCAGTCAAAATATTAGCCAGTTACACAGCTCTGTTATGAGTTACAAGTGACAGGTGGCAGCAGCAAGAGGAGCAGGCGGTGGACACTGAGACGGAGCGGGGACTGCATTGGTAACTGGCATCTAGAGCTGGGTGTAGTGCTTCATCAATGCCACCTAGATGTCTGTAATACCATTTTTAAGAAGGGAGTCCTGACAGGTGGCAGCAATAACAGCAAGAGGGGAGACGGTGGGTCCTGAGACTGATCGTGAACAGCATTGGTAACTGGCATCTGGAGCTGGGTACTGGGCAGGCAGCAACAGTAACAGCATGAAAAGGAGGCAGTGGACCCTGAGACGGAGCAAGGACGGCATTAGAGGTTGAGGCCATCACCTATATGGACAGTGTAGAAGCTGTAGCTATTAGAGACATGAATCGATGAACAAGATTCCAATCTGTTCCTACCTACTATGTAGCCAAACCACATGAAAGGGAAAGGGCTTGGCGGAATGAGCGAGGAAAGAAGACCCTGTTGAGCTTGAGTCTGGCATCTAGAGCTGGGTACTGGGCAGGCGGCAGCAGTAACAGCATGAGGAGGAGGTGGCAGGCCCTGGGACGGAGTGTTGACAGCATTGTTAACTGCCATCTAGAGCTGGGTACTGGGCAGGCGGCAGCAGCAACAGCAGGAGGAGGAGGCGGTGGGCCCTGAGACAGAGCAGGGGCGGCATTAGAGGTTGAGGCCATCATCCTTTATTGACAGTGTAGAAGATGTAGCTATTAAAGACATGAATGGATGAATGAGATTCCCACTGTCCCTACAGTGGCGGTGGGCCCTGAGATGGAGTGTGGATGGCTGTGTTACTCCTCCCGCTCTTACTGTTGCCACCTGCCCACTGCCCACAATAGCTACAGCTTCTACACTGTTCATATAGGTGATGGCCTCAACCTCTAATCCTGTCCTTGCTTCGTCTCAGGGCCCACCGCCTCCTCCTCATGCTGTTACTGCTGCTGATGCAGGTATACTTCCAATGACCCAGCTGATTTGAGTGGGTGGCATCTTTGACCCTGGAGCGCAGCTCGAAGAGGAAGTGGAAGTGCATGTCAATCACATCTAATTGGTGCAAATCTGCCAGAGTGGCCCTGTAGAAATTCCCTTCTATGATGCCCCAGCGCACATTAGGAATTGGGTACTCTAGTACTTCACCAGCTTTGAATTCCAACAGGCATGGCTATGTTGCATATCACCAGACATTTGGGGCTCAGCACCTCGGTGGGCCGAATAAACAGGTTGTCCAGGTTGGTTTTGTACATTTCCAGTGATTGCTCATGATACCTGATAACTTCTTATATACACGAGTTGATGATGACAACGTCGGCGCTGAGGTCCCTGTTCGCAGTCGTCCAGCACGCTCTCTATGTACTCCGAAGAGACATGGTCAGGAAATAGAACTATACAAGGTGGTGGTCAGTTCTGTAATGACACACTTCGCGGTAAATTATGCCATTGTGCATTTCACCCATGGAGATCCCCCAAGGTGTAATTTGCAAATGACATCTCGCCCTTCCCCTCAGTCCGAAACTCATCATTCTGCAGTATTTTCACAAGATCTTTGTTGCCGGATCTTTTAATGGAGTCTCCCAGGATAGCCACATACTTGTTGTGGAGAAGTCTCCAGACATCTGCTGAGCTAAATAACTTTATGGCTCAATGTGGTCATCCAGGACCTCTTGGTTCCCCTTACACATACCAGTGTCTCCCATCTCATCCCCCCTGACATATACAGAGGGACTACTGTCCCACTTCCCAGTTCCGGGGTAACATACACAGAAATTCAGTCCGATACATTACACACTTCAGGTGTCATTAAAGATGCACTACACCAAGCTCTGGATGCCAGTTACTAATGCCATCCACACTCTGTCTCAGGGCCTGCTATCTAAAAGGGAACGGGCTTAGCGGAATCAGTGGGGAAAGAAGACCCTGTTGAGCTTGAGTCCAGTCTGGCATCTAGAGCTGGGGACTCGACAGTGGTCATGCAGCAACAGTAAGAGCAGGAAGAGTAGGCGGTGGGCCCTGAGAAATGTGGATGGCATTGTTAACTGGCATCTGGAGCTGGGTACTGGGAGGAGGAGGCGGTGGGCCCTGAGATGAAGCAAGAACGGCATTAGTGGTTGAGGCCATCACCTATATGGACAGTGTGGAAGCTGTAGCTACTGGAGACATTGTTGTGTAGGGGACTGCGTTTTCCTATCTGCTGGCTGTAACTTTGTAAAATGCGGCATGGACAGCATTGTTAACTGGCATCTACAGCTGGGTACTGGGTTCTGGGCAGGCAGCAGCAGTAACAGCATGAGGAGGAGGCGTTAGGCCCTGAGACAGAGTGTGGACAGCATTTATAACCGGCATCTAGAACAGGGTACTGGGCAGGCAGCCGCAGTACCAGCATGAGGAGGAGGAGGTAAGCCCTGAGACGGATCAAGGTGGGCATTAAAGATTGAGGCCATCATTTACATGGACAGTGTAGAAGCTGTACTACCAGAGGAGACATTGTGTAGGGGACTGCCTTTTCCTATATGCTAGCTGTAACTTTGAAAAATGCGGTATATACAGAATTGTTAACCAGCATCTACAGCTTTGTACTGGGTACTGGGTACTGGGCAGGTAGCAGCAAAAACAGATTGAGGAAGAGGCGTTAGGCCCTGAGACAGTTGAGGTAATTCTGGACCCACACTCCTGTGGGTCGAGTAAGTGGCAGCATCTATAGCTGGGTATTGGGCAGGCAGAAGCAGTAACAGCAGGAGGAGGCGGTGGGTTCTGAGACAAAGTGTGGACGGCATTGGTAACTGGCATCTAGAGCTGGCTACTGGGTAGGCAGCAGCAGTAACAGCATGAGGAGTAAAGCCCTGAGACGGATCAAGGACGGCATTAAAGATTGAGGTCATCACCTACATGGACAATGTAGAAGCTGTAGCTACTGGAGGCATTGTTGTGTAGGGGACTGTCTTTTCCTATCTGCTAGCTGTAACTTTGTAAAATGTGGCATGGACAGTATTGTTAACTGGAATCTACAGCTGGGTACTGGGCAGGCGGCAGCAGTAACAGCAGGAGGAAGAGGTGGTGGGCTCTGAGACAAAGTGTGGACGACATTAGTAATTGGCATCTAGAGTTGGGTATTGGGCAGGCAGCAGCAGTAACAGCATGAGTAGAAGAAGGTGGGCCCTGGGAGGAAGTGTAGACGGCATTAGTATCTGGCATCTAGAGTTGAGTACTGGGCAGGCAGCAGCATCAGTTACAGTAGGAGGAGGGAGCTGTGGGCTCTGAGACCAAATGTGGACGGCATTAGTATCTGTCATATAGAGTTGGGTACTGGGCAGGGGGCAGCAGTAACAGCATGAGGAGGAGGCATTAGGCCCTGAGACGGAGTGTGGACGACATTAGTAATTGGTATCTAGAGTTAAGTACTGGGCCGGCGGCAGCATCAGTTACAGCAGGAGGAGGAGGCAGTTGGCTCTGAGATGGAGCGTGGATGGCATTGGTATCTTGCATCTTGCAGTGGGCTCCAAGACGGAGTATGGACAGCATTAGTATCTGGCATCTAGAGTTGGTTACTGGGCAGGCAGCAGCAGTAACAGCAGGAGGAGGGAGCTATTGGCCCTGTGATGGAGCAAGGACCGCATTACAGGTTGAGGCCATAATCTCTATGAACAGTGTAGAAGCTGTAGCTATTTGAGACATGAATGGATGAACGAAATTCATACTTTTCATACCTACTATCTAGTGAAACCACATAAAAGGGAACAGGCTTGGTGGAATCAGCAGGGAAATACATACATTTTTTATCATTTGTGTATATCTTGCAAGTGCTATCACAGGTAAATATCTGTATTTGTTTCAGATAAATACATACATTTTTATGGGTTTTAGGATCAGAAATAAATATCTGTATTGTTTAGAGTGAAATACATACATTTTTATGGCTTTGGGGATATATAGCAAAGTGGGATCAGAATTAAATATCTGTATTTTATGGAGAGAAATATAGAAATTTTTATGGTCTTTTGGATCGATACCAAGTGCTATCAGAAATAAATATCTATATTTTTGGGAGAGAAATACTGACATTTTTATGTTTTTTTTGTGATATATAGCAAAGTGGGATCAGAATGAAATATCTGTATTTTTTGGAGAGAAATACCAAAATTT
>NC_092865.1:73443562-73455614 GCF_032062135.1 Pyxicephalus adspersus | reverse complement strand
CTGATACCACTTGCTATCTATCAAAAAAGCCATAGAAATGTCTGTATTTCTCTCCAAAAAATACAGATATTTATTTATAATACCTCTTGCAATCCTTAAAAAAACAGAACAATTTCTTTATTTCTGTAAAAAAAATACAGATATTTAATTTTGATACCACTTTCTATCAAAAAAAACATAAAAATTTCTGTATTTCTCACCAAAAAATCTAGATATTTAATTGTGATAACTCTTGCAATCTATCACAAAAATCCAGAAAAATGTCTGTATTTTTGTAAAAAAAAAATACAGATATTTCATTCTGATACCACTTGCTAGGACAGAAAAAATTCTTTATTTCTCTACAAAAAATACAAATATTTAATTATGACTCACAGTTCCATTACAAGTGATATAGGCCTCAAAGTATTTAGAGGCAGAGGGCCCTGAGGTGCTCTGTCAAAAATTTAGCCAGTTACACAGTTACATTGCAAGTTATAGGCCTCAGAGACAGAGTTGAGGTAGAGGGCCTTGAGGGTGAGGAGTAGAAGGAGATGCAGAAGGCTGTGAACGTGCTCTTCCCATCAAGGTGTCAGCAGGTCGTGCAGCAGTTGATGACTAATCAGTTCACTCTGCAGAGGGGGTGTTGAAGACATTGCCGATCTAAGCCTTATTCAATTTAATAAAAGTGATTCAGGCGACATTTTCTGCTGAGAGCCAAATCTGCACTGAACGCTCTTTCAGATTACACCCTTGCTGCTGGGCAAGGATCTGAATGGCATGTTCTGCCAGCTTCGGCCACTGCTCAAGCTTGCATACCAAGTAGCCCAGTGGGTCCTGGCTTTGCAGGTTGCAGATGTCCCATGTAGAGCTCAGGTATTCCTGCACCATGACCATGACCACCATGAGTATCGCTGCTGAGTGTCATTGGCAATTGCTGCACGACTGGCGGCTTGCTTCCGCTGAAAAAAAGCCTGCATAGTTAGGCTTAGACGACCTCTACTGCTGCTGCCAACCATGCCATTTAAGGTAGTTGTTTGGCTCCCATGGCTGGTGGAACTGCCATGGGGATCCCTGCTGCTGCTGGCAGTTGGAAAGGCTGAGCACAAGTCCCTTACAAGCACTTCCTGGTAGTGCTGCATTTTAGGTCCCCTGTATTGGGGCAAGATAAGTTGTTGTATCTCAGGCTTGTAACGTGGATCCAGTAATGTAGCAGCCCAATAGTTCTCAGTCTTTGTTTTTATGTGTTCTATGCGTGGATCTTTGGCTAGGCACTCCTGCATGAAGGCTGTCATGTGGCTCAAAGTTCCCACAGCTGAGGTAATTCTGGACCCACACTCCTGTGGGTCGAACAGCAGCACAGGGTCGTCCTCCCCCTACCCTCTGCCTGGTCTTGCCATCCACGGAATATGCCACCCACGCCTTGTGTTTGGGTGGATGGATGCCATGTACCCTCAATATCCTCCTCTGCCTCTTCCTCCCCTTCTCCCATGCATGCAATGTCCTCCTCATCCTCTTCCACCTCCTCCTCTTCCAGGATTTGTGGTGCACTATGCCTAGTAGGCACGCATGTCCGAGCTGATGTTTCAAATGTCATCTCTTGATGCAGCGTCCACTCTGTCGTGTCCGAGATCCACCATCATCTGTTTCAGCAGGCATATGATGGGGATGGTGTCACTGATCCCTGCTGATCATCCTGGTCACCTCAGCAAAAGGTGACAATACAGTGCACAAGTCCTCAATTTGCAACTCCGCAGGGCTGAAGAAAGGTAGTGTAGGTATACGTCTGAAATGAACAGACTCTGCCACGTAATCCACCGCTTTCTGTTGTTCAGCCAGCCACTGCAGCATTTAAAAGGTGGAAATCCAACACGTGGCCACATCACAAATTAACCGGTGCACTGGAAGGTTGAGATTTTACTGTAAATCCACCAATCTGGCACTAGCTATGTACGACCTGCGGAAATGCGCTGACAATTTTCTGGCCTTCAGCAACAGCTGATGGAGGCCTGGGTAATTCCTAAGGAAGCGCTGTACTATCAGGTTCATGACATGAGCCAGGGAAGGTACGTGTGTGAGTTTCCTACAAGGCAGGGCTGCCAGCAGATTGGCCCCATTGTCACACATGACCTTGCCTGGCTGGAGTCTGTTGGGAGTTAGCCATATGTCCTCCTGCTCCCTCAAGGCACTTAGAATGGATGTTCCCTTGTGGCTGAGGGAACCCAGGCTTCGCAACTTCAGGACTGCGTGGCAATGTCTGAATTGTGCACCAAATTAGCAAACTGCAGGTTGTTGCTGGCAGTGAACAGATGCTGCTGAATGGGAGGTGCTGGTGCTAGGTCTCCACAACAAAGTGTCCCTAGAAGAAGAGGTTGAGGCACAAGAGTCAAAGGAGGAGGTGGAAGTGGAAGTTAAGGAAGAGATTGCATGGCGATGTGCTCTGGGCGGAGGTAGGTATGCAGGCCTTGCTGCAGCTGTATCTTCCCCTGCTGCCACCAATGTTACCCAGTGAGCTGTATAGGAAATATATCTTCCCACTCCATGCTTGAGCGACCAACTTTTGGTTGTCAGGTGCACCTTGCCAGAAATTGCTGCAGGGCCATGAACACATTGCTCTGCACGTGTTCATGCAAAGCAAGAACACATAATTCTGCAAAATACTGTCGCTTGGGCATAACATACTGTGGGTTAGCGCAGAGGAATGCGTAATGGAACACATTGGAGTTCACCAGTCGGTAAGGGAGGAGCTCTAACGCAATAAGCTGTGCAATTGCTGCATTGATTAGCTTTGTTTTGGGGTCATTGGGGCTATATTTCCTTTTGCGCTCCAGCATCTGGGGGATGAAAGGTTGGATGCTGCTAATGCTAACCACAGAAAGATTGGACAATGGGGTAGAAGGTGTGGGGGATGGCAATGATGTCTTGACTGGTAGCAATGCGACAAATAGCAGCCGATCTGTGTTGGAGCTTCACCGCTGGTGGAGCCTGAAAAAAATAAATGTAAAATAAAAAGTAATGCTAGGCTACATGCCCTACTCAAATTGCTGGCAGCAGCACAGGTAACTTTGATGGCAGAAGGAGAAAAGGCAGCGGAGGAAGATCTAGCAGTTTGACCTTGCTTCTTGGGCAGAGGTGGTCGCACAGAGCTCTGTGCTTTGACCAGGTGTTCCCACCAGGTTACAGGGTGGTGGCTTTTTAAATGTGTGCTCATGCAACTTGTTTGAAGTTTGTTTGGGTTTTTGTCACGTTTCAAGTGTTACGCACACAGTTTGCAGATGACCATAGTGTTGTCATCACTAAGGACATTAAAAAATTACCACATGGGCGAACATCTATCTGGGCAGAAAGGTGCTCTGGAGCTGGTGCTTGTAGTGGCGGTCCGCCGTTGTTGAGGCATAGCTGTGGTTACAGCTTCCAAGGATGGACGACTATGACTTACCTCACTGGTACGTGAAGACGGCAGAGTGTGGGTAGCTTTTACCCTCTTCCTCCCTCTCCCCCTTTGAGGGCGCTCTGCAACCTCCCCCTCCTCTTCTTCCTGCCTATGATGATCTCCTTGTTTGCCCCATGTCGGATCAAGGACATCATCATCAGAAAGACAGTTTCCCTGTATGTGCCAAACCGAAGCAGCGGCTTTTTGGAGCCAGTTTGAATTGGCTCGTTTGGCTCAGAGTGTTCGGGTGAAAAGTAAGTGGGGCGAAAGCCTGTGAACTGACTCTCTTCGTCAGATGTCTGAAACAACTGAGCATCATGAATGAATGCTTGTAGCTCTGCCTCTCCAATCCCTCGGTGGGACTCCTCTACATACTGCTGTACACAAGACTTTCCAGTTGATGATGAAGAACTAGGAGGAACAGGTGTATCATGGACTGTTTGGGACACCTGTAAGGCCTGTGTCTGAGACTGGGATGAAGAGGGGGTATAATCACTAGACCCAGGCTGGGTCATGTACTCCACTACGTCTTCTGCCTGCTGTGGCAATAATGGATGCCCACCACCAACAGCAGCGCTTCTTGTTATCGGGTCTGCAGCTGAAAACAAACTCATACTGCTTTGCTCGCCACCCCTGCCAAGGCTGCCCCTTCCTCTTTGGCCAGACATTGTACAAATTTTTTTGTGTGGCTTGACACCCTGCAAAATACTTTGTAGCTAATATGCTCCACAAAGTGGAAATTTGGAAATTTGGAAAGTGGAAACATTAGGAGGACCCGAATTCGAACAACAACACTACTCACAACACACCACAACAATATAAAAAAGGAAACCTTACATGAATGGTTTGTTCAAACTGATCAAATTTCAAAAATAAAGGAAATGATTCATGCATCCCGGGATGCTATAACAAAATATTACACCACTTGGGCCTTATGGTGGAAGTTTCATGACTCCCAAGAATATAGAAATGTGTACAACAATACTTCATAGAGAGTCCGTCCTTCTGAAAGATACAAATATTTTATTCTGCACAATATCACCTTTTCTGTCTTACTTCTTTCTGTCTTTCTCTATCCTAAAGCCACAAGGGCAAATGGAAAAGCGCACTTTTTACAACATCTTAACCATATTACTTCTTTATTGTTGTTTACCCTTTATAAGGTGGCTGTTCTTGCTCTTTTTTTACATGTTTAATTTGTTATTTTACATGATTAAACTTGTTAAAACTTGAAAATGTATTTTAAATAATGAACAGACATGTTTATCCATTGTCATTGTATTTCACATCATGTATGTATTTCTTGCAAATGTAACATACTGTACACTGTTATTTGCTATTTCAATAAAGCTTTATTTTGGAAAAAAAAAGAAATGCCTGCTGGTCCTTGGTAAATTTTTGTTCTTTATTTGAAACTAAGTCAGAATTAAATCGTTGTAAGTAGTTTTGAATTTCTAAATTGTTTCCGCTGAAGCTTTCGGAGATTATCTCTGTGCTCTGCATAAAATGTATCCAATTCATTCTCAGTTTCTCTTAATTCCATATTATGGTATCCGAATAATAGGGACATTCATTCATGTGAAGATTCCCTTAGGCTTAGTCTACATGGACTGTTTCCCCAGCATTTAACCTGAGGCTTTTAAAGCCCATGTTTGAAGTCCCCATGCATTCCATTGGGCTATTCTACACCAGGACGTTTCTTCAGGCACGTTTTCGAGCGTTATCTTAAAAGTTGCTTGCAACGTTTAAAAAATTAAAACGCTCGATAAACGCGGGAAAACGCATAAAAACGCTGCCATTGAACTCAATGGAGGCTTTTACAAGCGTTTTTAAGCTTTTTATGAAAGCTTCCCTTGAAACCAATTTTCAGATAACAGACTTGCTGCTGGGCAGGCAAGGATCTGAAAGGCATGTTCTGCCAGCTCCGGCCACTGCTCATGCTTGGATACCCAGTAGCCCAGTGGGTCGTGGCTTTGCAGGTTGCAGATGTCCCACGCAGAGCTCAGGTATTCCTTCACCATGACTGAGTGCCGCTGCTCAGTGTCATTGGCAATTGCTGCATGACTGGCAGGTTTAGCAGGTCTCTGGAATCTGGAAGCCCCCTTTAATAAGGAGACTCCCAGATTTCCGCCACCTCACCCTGGGGAATGAGTACAGGGGTACATAAAACCTCTTACTCATTTCCTGAAATGGTTAAAATATTTGTAGAAAATTGGACGAGGCTTTAATGTTAAATTATTTTATTAAATGTGAGTGTGTTTGTGTAACTAAACTTTTTTTTTCAGGTTATCCCAATGACAGGATGATTCCCATGGCTGCAATCATGACATGAGCACAGCCATGGGACTCCTCCTGACAGTGAGGGATTGCAGGGCACTAGGAGTTAAATGAGGACAAGGCTCCCTATTCACCCCTAGTGCTCTGTGATTGGCTGAGGTTTTACTTTTCTCAGCCATTCAGCACTAGACTTGAATGGGGAGCCTTGTGCCCATTCATCTCTAGTGCTCTGTGATTGGCTGAGAAGCATTAACCATAACTAGCAAAAAACAAAAAAAAACAAAGAATTATCTAAATAACAAACCTATTTTAATAAATATCAATAAAATCAAACTTAAAACATAAAAATCAAATCAATATACATGACCAAGAACCTCCTATTGTTTTGGTTTATGAAAAGAGGAGTTCACTAAGCATGAACACGGGTATGTTGATTTTTAATACAGATTACAACACAATAAAACATCTTAGATTCAGTGTAAATGTAAAATTGATATGTATTATACATATTTCTTTATTAGATATATAATATCAATTGGTTTTTATCTTGGAAATTTAATTCTCCTGCCGCTGTCCCATCCATCCCATCCAACCATTCTAAGGAGGGTCTGCATGTCCGCATACATCAGGTACATTCATATTTGAAGGTGAATTGTATTGCCATAAATGTATTGTAAATAATAATATCATATTTGAAGAATAATTAATTGAACTTTTTACAATTGTAGATCTCCTTATTTTTCCTGAGGAAGCAGATTCAATCTGCGAAACACAAAGGATGGGCGTACGCTCAGGGGAAACCCCAATAGGAGGTTCTGGGTCATGTATATTGATTTTGTATCAATATCATGTATATTGTTCATTTTTTATAATCAAAATAAAATACAAAATAAAAATACAAAAATCCTTAAAATTGAAGGATGGTGTACCTTTTTTCTTATGACTGTATGCATTGAAAAAACACTTTAAGGCAGTGTTTCTAAACTAAAATTCCCCCAGGGGTTGATAGTGGCCCCTTGGTGTATGAGCAATATGTGCATCTCAGGTCAGTTTAACTAACAACAATAATCTATTTGGCTATAAGTAAGAATGATATTTTTCCACTGGCCAGTAATATAAGGGGCATTCTTAATATAGGTCATCACACTAATGTACTGTTAGCTGTGTTTATATTAATTATAACAGGGCTTTCTTGAAGACATTTTTTAAGTGGAACTTTAATCAGAAAAATAAAGTAACATATACCTTTACTTCCTTAAAAAGATTCCAGTAGGTCCTCCACCATCCTAGCTTCTCTCTTCTTTTTGACGAGGACAGGGATTTCATTTATCTTCTTTCTTCTTCTTCCAGGTCCTGCATGTGCCAACCAAACTCGCAATGTCCAGGTGCGAGATCAGGTGACGTGTTTTCTTGGAATTTTTAAAAAAAAAGTGCCAAACTCACTACACATGTGTGAGATTGGCACTTTTTTTTACTTTTCAGCAAAGCCCTGTATGATGCATGTCTGATCTGGGGTATGTGCAGGAACAGCCCACAGCCTCCTCACATGGCATATGTATCCCAATAGGCTGCAGGTTCGAGAGGGGTCCTCCCTAAATGAATGTTAAAAAAGGACATTTTTATATTATATAAGGGGTTAGCAACAGATATATATATAAAAAGTTAAAATGTGGTGACATTTCCACTTTAAAGGGTTTCCCCAATGTTAAAAAGGTCAAAAACAGTCCTTTTAGAAAATAACAGCACTTTTTTATATTATATTAAGGGGTTAGCAACAGATATATATATATATAAAGCTAAAATGTGGTGATATTTTATCTTTAAGGGGTTCCCCTATGTTAAAAAGGTCAAAAACAGTCCTTTTAGAAAATAAACTCAGACACAGCTGTTTTCAAGACAGCTTTTTTGTTACTGTAGTCCTGTAGTCCTCATCAATCCGCAATCAGGATGACCTGTTGCACACCAATGTTGACACTGCATTTGTAAAAGGTGACACCATTTACCAAATTTGGTCAGTGCCCCCCTCCTCTACAGTTTCCTCCAGTATTATAACAGCTGCTAAATGTGCAGAAGACTTTTTGCTTAAGCAAACTGTAGAAATAAAGCATGTTTATTATGTTTTTTTGTAAATCAAAATTAAAGGTCATGGTTAATTGCAAAGCCAGTAAATGTAGTTTATATTGTTTTCCCAAAAATGATGGAAGAAGAGGATTATGGGGCTGTGGGCATCTTCTAAAATCTTACCTGGGCACCCCTTACTAACTACTTATGCCCTATGTAACACTGCTGTATCAGTTTCTACTTTTCAAAAAAGTACTTACCATCCCAACTCATGCATACACACCATGCAGGCATTTATCTGAATACTAGTCTAAATCTTTTTCCACTTGGGGAACATACCCAGATACATTAAATAAAGAGGGTTTTTAGGAAATTAATGTATTAACAATCACAAATGAAGTATAACATATTAAGACAGTAAATTATTGTCTTAGGTAACGTACAGTAGCTTAGTATCAAACAGTTTAATCATCTGTCTATTACAGAGTGAACAGCTTAGTCCTTTTTCCCAGTTTTTCGGTTAACAAGGGGGCTTTAAATTCTCAATATCGGCTCATTATCCCTATGCATTTTGCCTTTTGGCTTCTTCAGGGGTATCTTTGAGACTGTGATGATACTAGATGGTGTCACACTTACCACTTCCTCGCTAAAGCACAGCCAGACTCTCTCCTGTGCATGCAGCCAGTTCTGACTCTGGGCTTGCTTCTTCTTATTATCACTTCAATGTATTCAATAACTTACTACAACATTATACCTATAAGTAGGTATCTAATACACTTCTTACACAACACACTTCAATTCATCTTCATCAGAATGACTGGTAAAAGAAAATACATGTATGCTACATACGTACTACATTGGTACTACATCATATTTTGGCATTGCATACTACATTAGTAATACCAATCAATAATACATTATAGCCTAAATTAATACTATTTTCCTAACCTCTCCACCAACACTTTTTGTTCTCATTACATCCATACATAGTGGCAAACATAATTGACTTTATTATTTCCCATATCATCTATTATCACCACGGTCTCAGAGATACCCCTGACGAAGCCAAAAGGCAAAATGTGTTCAAAAAGCGTGCCGAGATTGATAATTTTAAAAACATGTTAACGGCAATGCCACTGATTTAAACTAGCTACAATGTTTCAAAGGTTTTGTATTTGAGAAACAGTTCGATAAAATTAAGGACCAGAATCTGTTGGATTACACTTATGTGCCCTCAAAGAGATGTTACTAACTTTATGTTAATATGTTATTCCAAAGCCATTGTTTCTAATTTTTAAAAACTCTTTATTCATTGGCATTGTACCAATAGATTGGCGCAAGGCCAATGTGGTTCTAATCTTCAAAAAGGGAGTCATTACCAAGTAACTACAGACTCGTAAGTTTATAACTGAAAAGGTCCTATAGAGTCTGATAAAGAACCACATAGAGGAGTTTCTGCTAGAAAATAATATTAATTCTCCCTTGAGAAGAGACGTTTAAGGGTTGATATGATCACCCTGTATAAATTTATAAATGGTCCATATAGAGAACTCACTTCCTAACTATTCAAGTTAGGATCATTACAAAGAACAAGAGAGCGCTCTTTGTGTCTGGAGGAAAAGAAGTTTAATCCGGATAAGGAAGGGATTCTTCACTGTAAGGTCTGTGAAAATAAAGGGTTCTTCTCCTTCAGAACATAGTTTCAGAAACTACTATAAATTGCTTTAAGAAAAAGCTGCTTGCTTTTCTAGAAGCACAGAATATAACTGGGTATTAAAGTTTTACCGTAAAGACTACGGAGACTGTTAATCCAGGAAACACCTGATTGCCTTATGGGATCAGAAAGGATTTTTTTTCCCTTGTTGGAGCAAACTATTTGTAGTGGTAACGGAGTCCTAGTGTTCCCAGGAAAATTTCACAAAAATTAACAACTAAAAACAAAAGTTCAAAAGTTTCACAAAAATCTATATCAAATAATCTATATTTGTACTATATATCAATAAAACTTTTATTTAATATTATATTGTCAACAACCAAGCACAATTCCGTGCATTGTTTTTTTTTTGTGCTAGTTCTTTTTTTAAGTCCAAAAATGTCCCCAATATTGATTTAGAATTAAAAGTCACTTCTATAAACTTTACCAAGCAAGGGTTTTTTCAAATGAATCAAAATACGCTTTCCCAAAAAATTTAAGAAACTCTCAACCAACACTACATTTTTGGCGTATAAATCAGTCCAGTTAGGAAGCATGAGTGATTGTAAATATATTTACTTCAAACAAATAAAATGGACTATTCGGATGGTACCACATCCCCAATAAGTATAAGCTTTTCAGATGAGGGTACTTTTTAGGTACCCATCTATTTTTTCTAAAAAACACACTATCTTGTTTTATTTATACACATAATACAGTAAAAATCCAGAGTTCAAATTCCACAAAAAATGCAATTCATGCTTATGCAACCTTTTCTATCAAGTTAGTGTTCCTCTACATTATACCCTGATTACTGTACAGTCAAGAATACAAACAATAACAACTATCATATTGATGACAATTCTTTGCCACAATGCATAATTGAGACCCATGGAGAACACTTAGCACCATTTAGGGAATACCGGGGGTTTATATAACAATATCCAAAAAGTACTTTGGATTATGTATTGAAAATAGTGGACAAAAATAATAAAATGATTGAAATACTTATATTATATTCTCATTTTCTCATTCTCATTTTTTTTGTACTTATAGTTGTAGTCATCTACAAACTTACTAACATCATATATGCAATATATATACATATATATAGTCATTATATAGTAATTGTGAAAAATATTGGAACCCTTGCATTTATGTATAAAAATGCACCACTTTTCCCAGAAAATTGTTGCAGTTACAAATGTTTTGGTATTGTCATGTTTATTTATTTTGCTGGCACTGGGAGAACACATAAAAGTAAACAGAGAAAAAAAATCTGAGACATTCAACACAAAATGTCAAAAATGACCTAGATAAAATGATTGGTGCCCCTCAAAACCTGGTAGCACAGCCTTTGGAAGAAATAACTGGTGTTAATCACTTTCTGTAACAATCAATGAATATTTTACACCTCTCTACTGAAACTTTGGGCCACTCTTTCTTTGCCAGCTTCTCCAGGTGTCTCAGATATGAAAGGTTACTTCTCCCAAATCTGTTTTTAGGTCTCTCCACAGATGCTTCATGGCAGAGGTCCCCAAGCCCCAGTCTGCAGCCCACTAGTGGGCCGCGGCTGTCTGACAGGTGGGCCATGGCTCTTGGTGGGGTGCAGCGGCCAGAACCGCAGACCACATCTCCCGGAGACATTGCATGTTTAGGGCAGTGGGAGGGTCTGTGAACACAACCCGCCCACTCTCCTACCATAGCCTCAGACCTGTGATGGGAGAGTGGGAGGATTCTGGCATCATGACGTCAACATAAGGGGAAGTTTCTTTACGGCTCCCCGCACATGTGCGGTCCGGAGTCTGTGCGTTTACTGGTCCGCGACCTGCAAAAGGTTGGGGACTACTGCTCTATGGGATTTAAATCTGGAATCATTGTCAAGACTACCAGTGTCTGCAAAGCAACTCCAAAACATCAGTGAACCTCCTCCATGTTTGACTGTAGGGACCATGTTCTTTTCTTTAAAGGCTTCTTTTTGTTTTCTGTGATGTGCCTTACTGAAAAACTATATTTTTGTCTCATCTGTCTCATTCTCCCAGAAGGATCAACAGCAAACTCCCATCTGGCTTGTTTATGTTTCTGTGTCAGCACGGGGGTCCTCCTGGGTCCCTGGCCATAGATTCAGATGGCGGCAGATAGTGTGAGCTGACACTGTTGTACCCTGTGTCTGCAGGTCAGCTTGAATCTGTTTAAAATTTGATCAAGGTTCTTTATCTATTACTCAAACAATTTTTTGTTATAACATATTATCAATTGTTCTATGTTGTCCAGGTCCAGAGAGATTAGCTACAGTGCCATGGGCTGTAAACTTCCTTTCAATGCAATGCTCAGTGGACACAGGAACATTAAGATTTCTGGAGATGGACTTCTAGCCTTAGGATTGTCCATGCTTTTCTATAATTTTGGTTCTCAAATCTTCGGACAACGCTTTGCTCTTCTTTCTTTTCTCCATGCTCAGTGTGTTACAAACAGACTTTCGAATTTGAGAGACCTGGAGCAACTTTCAAAGGAAGAGTAGTCCAAAATTCTAGTGGAGAGATGTAATAGACTTACTGAGGGTCAAACATGACAATACCAAAGCATTTGTAATTGCAACAATTTTCTGG